>NC_056725.1:71614529-71702029 GCF_019279795.1 Protopterus annectens
GCCAGTCTCCAAATAAGCACTGTCTAAATGGCTAACAACCTGCGTTACGTTTTGCTATGTGAATAATGAAAAAGGCATATGGGGGTCCTGAGGGAGTCCACTATAGTTTGATAGCAGCAACCATCTGTAATGATATGTCATCTCATGTTATCGTTGAGGTAGCCACCTGGACAGCAGTGCACACTTTTTCTCTGCATTATAAGCTGGATTGTTAATCCAACAGTAGGTCAGTATTTGGTGCCTTTGTCCTGCAGGGTATTCATAGCTACTTTCTTCATATAGAAGATTTAATTGCAATGGCCTCCACACAGTGACTATAGATATTCACCATATTTGTAGATCTTCAGGCAATGTCACTGTAGTATAAGCTCTTACTGATCTTCTTCCCCTTGATCAGGAGCCTCCCACCACCCCCACCCCCATAGTTTGGCAGACAAAATGATCAGTACTGCATCACCTTATTCATGGAACCTTATCCATGAAACTCAAACAATACTCTAGACATACCTGCCCAAAAAAAAACATTGGTTTGGAGAATCAAGAACCTTGGTACTTGACAGTTTTGGGGCAAGGGGAATTATGGGAATTATTTGTCCCTAAGCATTAGCACTTTTGCTAGTACCTATCATACAAAAAAAATAAATAAACACATCACAGGATGTTCTGTAACTTGCTGCATAAAATCAAAATGTGTGCATTCCTGAGCTTTTCAAACACAGCTGCAGCAGGTGTCAAGATTTGGGTGAGTGATTATTTGTCTGTGTGTATTTATTTACTGACCAGGACAGAAAAAAAAAAGTTCTAAAAAAAAAGTTTTAAAAAGTACCTTTGATAATCACATTGCCAAAGTGATTAGAAAATCCTTCTACATGGCCCACCTAATCACAAAAGGGTTCGCATCCAGATCAGAAGACGTCATTGTGCCCCTCTACTCATCACTCATCAGACCCATCATAGAGTACAATGCCCCATTTGGAATGTACCTTACAAGACACCTGCAACAGCTGGAAACACCACAGACGTGCCTCACCAAGAGGATCACTGGCCTCAAACAGATGTCCTATGCAGCTCGACTGAAGAAACTCCAGCTGTATTCGGTTGCATACCACCTACTCAGAGGTGATCTCTGCCTGACATACAAGGCCATGTCCAACCCAGAATTGATGGACATGCTGCACCTAAAGAAAACCTTATCCCCTCGAGCCACACGTTCTAGGGATCTAAACCTCACCACAACAATAAATAGGGCATGCTGGAGGGATAGATTACTATCCCAGAGACTTCCCTTGCTTTGGAACAAGATTCCAATCTACATTAGGCAGAGCTCCTCGCTAACACTCTTTAAAAGAACCCTTGACAAGTGGATGGGGAACAGAAAGTTTACCCCGGGGATCACTTCAGTGGCTCTGCTGGACAGAGGCACAGGGAACTAATCTAAGGGGGCGGCGAAAGCCGACATATTCTGGCTATAAATGCTTTCGGGAAGATAGCCTAGTACCTACCTGTGAACCTATGACCGCCCATCCTGGCAAAATAGTCCCTTTTCAGCCAAGGCCTGTAGAGAAAATCTCCAAATCCAGCTCCAGACAAGTGGAGTACCTCAAGGTTCAGTACTGGGACCGCTCTTGTTTGGCATCTACTTCTCTGAAGTACAGGCCAACACTAAAGGACTTTGGATAGCAAAATTCGCAGATGACTGCAAACTGGGAGCCATTATAGAATCCCCAAATGATGTGGATACTCTACAAAAGGGCCTTACAGAAACAGATGCTTGGTGCCAGAGCCGTGGGCTCAAGCTCAATGCCAAGAAACGTATAGTTATCCCCTTTGGGGAAAAAACATGTATCCGTGAATTACTATATAGGTGGCAGTACACTAAACACCGAAAGTGTGATAAGAGACTTAGGGACACAGGTGGACAGTGGTCTCACCTTCGATAACCACATCGCCACAACAGTCAGGAAATCCTTCTATGTGGTACACCTCATCACTAAGGGCTTTTCATCCAGAAAAAAAGAGGTCATTGTCCCACTGTACTCATCCCTCATTAGACCTATTATAGAATACAATGCCCCATTTGGTATGTACCTTTCAAGACATCTGCAACAACTGGAAAGGCTGCAGAAATACCTCACTAAAAGAATCACAGGCCTAAAGTAGATGCCCTACACTGACCGCCTTAAAAAACTCCAGCTATACTCTGTCGCATATCATCTACTCAGAGGCGATCTTTGCTTAACATACAAGGCCACGTCAAACCCAGAGCTGTTGGACATGCTACACTTAAAGAAATCCCAATCCCTCAGAGCCACACGCTCCAGGGATCTAAACCTTGTCATCACAATAAACAAAACATGCTGGAGGGATAGGTTCCTGACCCAGAGACTCCCCAGACTCTGTAATACATTGACCATACATGTCAAGCAGAGTGCCTCTTTGGTCCCCTTCAAAAGGAACCTTGACTATTTGGATGGGAGAAAGGAAATTCACCCCGGGAATCACGTCAGTCACCCTGCTAGACAGGGGTCCAGGGAAGTATATAGTGTGGGAAGAAATAGCCAGGGAATTGTTATGGCTAGGCTTGTATAGGCCCTAGGGCTGATAGCCTAATACCAACCTATGAACCAAACCAATGAGAATAAAATACATACAGTAATAAAGTTCTAAGGAAAATACTGCAGTAAAAACAAGGAAGATACAATAATGGTCTAATATGCATAGTTCTAATGAGACACCACATTAAGAAGAGAAAACATAGAATAATGTTCTAACAGACAGAGTTCTATGGAAACAGTGTAAAGATCTTTGATAGCGGTGTTCAATTTATCCAACATTAAAATAGTGTAACTTGATCCTATGGTTGCAAGAAAAAGACTTAAAATTTGGAGCAAATAATTGGGAAGTGGGAAGTTTTAGTGAGGAGAGATAAGGAAAAGTGGGAATTTTGGGGAAATTGGAGGAAAAAGAGAGAGATGTGTGGTGAAATATAGGTGATATAGTATAGCTGTGCAAGTGATAAGCTGGGTGTCTTATAGATTTGGCAATGGCTTGAGGATTCCACAAATGGCAATGCAATGTTTGCTTCCTTATCTTGAACTGAGAAATCAAATACATTTAACAAAAGCAGAGCAGCAACTACTAAGTAGCAGAAAAATGTGTGTGTATTAAAGTTGGTCTTTGTTCAGAAACACGCCATTGTGTGACATGCCTCCCCAGACTGTATAGGTTCATAGGTGTGTACTAGGCTAATGGCCCTGGGGCCTTTACAAGCCTAGCCCATAGAAGTGTCCTGGCATTGTGCCGCCCATCATTAGTTCCCAGTTCCTCTATCAAGCAGAGCCACTGGAGTGATCCCTGGTGTGAACTTTCTGTTTCCCATACACTCATCAAGATTTCTCTTGAAGAGAGCTAGTGAGGTGGTCTGTTTGACATGTATGGAAAGTCTATTCCAGACCATGGGCAGTCTCTGGGTTATGAACCTATCCCTTCAGAATATTTTGTTGATTGTGGTAATGAGGTTGAGGTCTCTGGAGCGTGTGATGCGGAGGGATTAGGATTTCTTTAGATGTAGTGTTTCTAACAGAGCTGGGTGAGACATGGCTTTGTAAGTCAAGCAGAGATCGCCTCTTAGTAGACGATATGTGACCGAGAATAGCTGGAGTTTTTTGTCTTTCCATGTAGGACAAGTGTTTAAGGCCTAGGATCCTCTTCGTGAGGTACTTTTGTATCCTTTCCAGCTGTTGCATGTGTTTAGTGAGGTACATGCCAAATGGGGAGGGCATTAGACTCCATGACTGGTCTAATGAGGGAAGAGTAGAGATAGAGAGAGATGATGACCTCTTTCTTCCTGGATGCAAAACCCTTGGTAATGAGATGTGCCACATATGACCACAGTGGCAATGTGGTGGTCAAAGGAGAGGTTGCTGTCCCAGGTCTCTTATAATGCCTTCAGTGTTCAGTGGGCTCCCACTGATGTGGTAATTAGTGGAAACTGAGTTTTTCCCAAAGGGGATGATGATGCATTTTTTGTCATTAAACTTAAGGCCATGGTTTTGACACTAGTCATTGGTCTCAGTGAGGCCTTTCTATAGGATGTCTGCATCACTTGGGGAGTTAATAATGGCACCCAGCTTGCTGTCATCTGCAAACTTAGTCAGGCAGAGTCCCTCCATGTTGGCCTGGACTTCTGAGAAGTAGATGCCCAAACAGGAGAGGACCCAGGACCAAACCCTGTGGGACACCACTCGTGACTGGTCAGCAGTCTGACTTGGAGTCCACTAGTTTCACTCTGTGGGTTCTATCTGTGAGCCAATTTGCAACCCACCTAACAATATAGGGGTTGATGCCTAGTTTGGTGAGTTTATCAATAATTCCTGAGTGAGGAATGGTATCAAAGTCCTTTGCCAGATCGAGGTAGGCTGTATGAACTGCCTTACCTTCATCCACCACTCTGGTGACTGACTCAAAGAAGTCAACCAGGTTGAGCAGGCATGATCTACCTTTCACAAAACCAAATTGCGTGGGATCTAGAGTTTGGAGATTACCTATATCCTTGTTAATTAGGTCCATGATGATGCGCTCCATAGCCTTACATATCAGACTAATCAGGCTAATGGGGCAATAATTTCCAGGGTCTGTAGCCCCTACTCCTTTATGGAGAGGGATGACTGTAGCAGTGCACCATTTGGTAGGGACAAAGCCTGAGGTGAGGCTGTGAGTGAACAGAGTACACAGATGTGGTGCTAGTTCATTTTGTAATTCATGTAGAACACAGCCAGGAATATTGTCGGGTCCCATGGAAGCTGTATTCTTGGCCTTAGACAATACAGCTTTAACCTGTGCTGCAGTAATGCAGGGTGCCTGGCATTCTTCTGGTATTGAGATTGGTCCTTTAGGGGGAGAGCGAGGGGTAAAGTTGGTGCTGAATCTGTCCACCAGTATGTTAGCATTATCTGTTGGCTCAGTATAGGAGGTACCATTGTGCAGTAACTCAGAGCAAATCTGGGTATTACCATGGAGATTCTTGATATAACTGAAGTAGGCTTTGTGGTTGTTTTTAGTGTCTGCCACAATTCTGCCTTCATAACTGGCTTTGGAGGTTTTGATGAGGGATCTCAACTTTTTGTTGAGGCTAATAAGGGAATTTTTCCGGTCTTGGAACTTAACCTTTTTCTGCAACAGTTTCTTCCTTCTGTTGTAGAGTTTATTAATGGCAAGGGACCACCAGACTGGCTTCCTTTTTTTGGAGGAGAGCATCTTAGTTCTGTTGGGTATGGATGGTTCCATGCATTTATGTACATGTTTGTACAGTGCATTGGTGTATGATTTGGCACTCGTGCATCTATTTTACATTGGCACAGGTGCCATGAAGTTAGCCACCTCTGTTTTAGGTGTCCAAAGTCAGCTTTGGAGAAGTTTTTTTATGGTGGATACCTTTGTGGGGAATGTAGGTGAGATGTGGATTTCCATGGTGATTAGTTTGTGATCGGATCTAACCAGGGAGGAATTGACTATTGGTGTAGAGCAATGGTTGCCAATGTTAGTAATAACCAGGTCAAAGATATTGCTTCCTGTAGTGGTGGTAAGAATGATCTGGTCCAGGGCATTCCAGGAAGTGTTGGGCCAGTGCATTGGTGCTAGAGTAGTTTTCCCAGTTGCTGGAGGGGTAGTTGAAGTCTCCTAGTATGACAGTGTTGGGTTGGACCTTGATAGATCGCAGGGTGCTTAGGAACATGAAGTGAGAGTCAATGGACATGGTTGGGGATCTATAGCAGGCTATGACCTGGATTTGCAGTCTTAACCAATGTTAGTTGTACCTGAAGTATCTCAGATGCATTATGCTGGACTTACTAGTCTGGAGGTGTGCATATCCTTTATGAATATGGAGACACCACTGCCTTTGGAGCTTCGGTCCATGTTTTGGAACTGAAAGGTGTGGAATGAGTTATAGCCTGGTAATGCAGGGATGCTTTCTGCTGCTTTAAACCAGGTCTGCATTACAGCACAAATGTTGATGTTCTCCATTTTGAGGAGTGCTTCGAGCGACTGCATCTTGCGATTTAGAATTCTAGCACTGAACAGCATGACCCTCAGATTGCATTTATTTATAGTTGTTACGGTGGTAATTTGGTATTTGGAACACCGCCTAAAAAGGCACTATAGGGGTGGTAAGAGCCTTAGCCAGTACCCAGAAACCCAGAGGTAACAGATGCAGGCCATCTCTGGCAAAGCATCAAGGCCTGTCAGTCATGTCATCCCAAGCAGACAGATAATGTATCCCCTTAGAATGACACCAGAAACTTTTAGCCAATATTGAAGTCAATATTTTTTTGTTTGTACTGTGGTATAATTCTGTGTGACAGTAGGATACTGCTCAGGCCTAGTGTCATACCTGCCTGGGCCACATAATCCGAGAGCTCCACCATGTCTCTTTTCATGTAGTCCAGGGAGGTGCATCTCAGATCATTCACACTCATATGCACAGTGGCAGTCATACTTGTACTTGCTGTGGAGTGACCTGAGTGCATGTGTTGCGTCGGATTCTGGCACCTGATAGACAGCTGACTGCTATCTTCTCTTTATTCAGCCTAGTGAGTGGGGCATCTGTGTGCCTCACTATCAAGTCACCTATGATTAGTGTATTGGGCAAGGTGTTTAGCCTTAGGGGCTTAGGTTAAGGGGCACACTCTGTAGATGAGCTATGTGTCCTGTGGTTTGTGCTGTGTTGTGGTGGTCGAGTGCATTTCTGTCTTGGAGGTCTCTGCTTTTTAGATAAATTTCTATTGAGTGCCTCCACAAAGGTGGGTGTGTGGTTTGTGTTTTTATGTGAGAGCTGTGATAGTGGGTGTTCTGGAGGGTTGTGTGTTCCATTTGGTGTGGTGCAGGTGTTGGCCTTCTCCTCTTGACCAGCTAGTCCGGTCTTGGCTGGAGAGTGGATAGCTTCCAGTTTGGTGATGTAAGAGCATCTCTCTCAAGTCTGAGTGTTGGGATGTAAGAGGAGAAGGGTTGTCTGTGTACATGAGGCAATTGCTACACTGTCTCAGAATGCCCAAGTGCACCAGCTGTAGAGAGCCATCATTTAACTATCAGAATGTGTCCCAGGCTGGTATGAGCCTAGCATTGAGCAGCATTTTACCTTCTCCAAAGATGATGCCACAATATGAACAAAAGATGATTTACTTTAATAATTGGCTTAGTTTCTGTTGTCATTCTAAGGGGAGCAATATTTGTCAACATGGAAGGAGATCTCGGTCAACAGATCACGCTGCTTTCCAAGGATTGTCTGCACCTCTCCCCTCTATGCTTTCAAATATTAGCTAAAATATTACCCTCCCCCAGAGTGCCTTTTTTAGGCAATGCCAAACTGAAAGTACTTCCGACATATTAAATCCAAAACCAAGAAAATCTAAAGGTGTTTCTGCTCAATGCTGGAAGTCTAAGCAAGAAACTCCACTCCCTACAAGATCTCATCACCCTAGATAATGCTGTCATCTGTGCAGTCACTGAGACATGGTTTAAAGCCTTGGAGAGTACCCTGACAGTGTAATGTCTTCCACTCATTTAGTCCACCTATTACACAGATAGGGAATACGGGTGGAGACGTCTTGATTTATATCAAAAATAAATATAACTCAAGAAACGCTCACCATCCAACCCAATACATATTCATGGGTGACTTTACTTACCCACTATTAACTAGAAACCATGTACAGCACCAAATGTATAAGCACAGATATTCCTGATTTTGTAAACACAAACTTACTGGACGAGATTGTCAGTATGCCAACCAGTGGCTCAAACATATTGGAACTGGTCCTCACTAACATAGGAGAGTGCTGTGAACCCCTTAGTGTAATGTATTTTCTGTTAAGGTCAGACCACAAAATGGTCTCCTTTGATATAAAAAATAAAGCCAGGAACACCAGCTAACTCTGGAATGGTCAGGAGCTACTCTAAATCTAGCTTCCTACTTTTTTAAGTGATAACCTGGCAGAATTTCAACCCCCCCCCCATAAACCCTGAGAATGCTGCTGTTTACACAGAACTGTTCACAGAAACCCTGTACAAGTATGATGATAGCTGCATAGAGACAGTTGTACCCACTATGAAGAAGTACAGAATTAACTCAATAAATAAGCCACCCTGGTGGAAACACAACATCAAGGGGTGTATAACAGAAGGGAGAAAATCATGGCAAAAATTAGGAGGCATAGCACCAAGCAGGATACACTTCAGAGGACAAATAAAGTCTAACAAAGCCAAATTTGAGATAAATTTGGCCTCCTAGGCCAAGGACAAGCACAAGGCATTCTTTAACTAAGTCTGTCACCTCAAAGACAATACACAGTTGTGTGAAGAGCTCATCATTAATGGAGCCACCTATACTGAGCCAGAAGACATAGCAAACCTACTGGCAGACAAAATTCAGCTCTAACTTTACCCCTCTCTCCTACTTAACCTCTCCTCAGGAAATACCATCAGATATAACTCCACCTACTATCACTCGGGAACATGTCCTCAGTGCTCGCTCAAGGTCAAAAACACTGCATTGGTGAGAGTGAATAGTATCCCAGGATGCCTTCAAAATGGCACAAAACATGACCTATCAGGAGGTCAAGAATTGCTATTCAGCTGTTGCTCACAAACAAATGTCATGTCTCACGAATATGGAGAACAGCAGCAGTCATCCCTCCGCACAAAAGTGGGCCATATACAGACCCTGGAAACTACAGAATCATAAGTTTTACAATGTTCATATGCAAAGCTACTGAAAGAATTATCATGGAAATGATCAATAATGACACAGAGACTTTCAAACACTGGATCCAACCCGATTTGGTTTTGTCAATGGCAAGTCATGCCTACTCAACCTGATGGACTTCTTTGAGAAGGTCACCAAAGCATGGATGAGGGCAAAATGATCCACACTGCCTAGATTTACCTGGCTAAGGTATTTGGCACAATACAGTAGTCAGCATTGTTAGCAAACCCAAAAAGTTAGGTATAAACCTTATGTCACCCACTGGGTAGCCAGCTGGCTCACAGACAGGACCCAGGAAGTTAGAACTGTGGAGTGTGCCTCCTAGAAAAAGGACAGTCACAAGTGGAGTCCCACAGGGATCAGTCCCAGGACCGCTGCTTTTTGATATTTATTTCTCTGAAGTCAAGATAAATATCAAAAGTGGACTAACTTTGTAGATGATTGCAAATTAGGAACAGTCATAGAATCCCCCACTGGTACTAATGTTCTCCAGGAAGGGCTGACTGAGACAAGTAACTTGGTTAAGAGCCATAGACTAAAACTAAATGTCAAGAAATGCATAATAATAGTATCCTTTGAGAAGTCATCTACCCCTGGTAACTATCATATTGACAACACACCACTAAGAGTTGCTCCAGTAGTCAGGGGAATTGAGGACACACAGACAGTAATCTAGCCTTTGACCATCACATGTCTACAGTATTGAGGAAATCATTCTGTGTTGTGCAACTTTTAAACAAAGGTATAACTTCTAGGTCCAAGAAGGTTATTGTTCCACTTTATTCAGCATTCATCAGACCAATCATCAAGTACAATGCCCCCTTTGCTATGTACCTAACCAGGTATATCCAAAAATTGTCCACAGAGGTTCTTCACTAAAAGAATACAGGGTGTAAGTTACAGGTCTTATGCAGCCCTGCTCAAAGCCCTATCCCTTTATTCTGTCTCATACAGGCTTTTGAGGAGAAATCTATGCCTGGTATACAAGGCATTGTGAACCAAACACAAATAGTGCAAATGCAGGTCCAAAAATCACTGGTAACCAAATAGGTGCTGCACATCCGCAAACAGGGAGGACACTGGAAAGTAGATTGCCCAAACTCAGAATGATGTAAAAAAAAATTATGTAGAAATCTGTAAAAAAAACATCCAGATAAGCGCTTTCATCCTGTTGCATTTAAGGACTTCCTCAGAAATACTTTGTGCATAGTTTTTTTTTGTTATGTTTGTAAATGTAATGTTTTTATTGTTATTAAAAAATATATTGTTGAAAAAAAGAAATACTTTTTTCCATCATTTTGAGTTTAGACAGTTGATTTTTCAGTGTTCTCCCTGATGGTGTATGTGCAGCATCTATTTGGATATAAGATCTTGTCAGACACTACCTTGATGAACCTCCTGTATATCTTCAAAAGAAACAGCATCAGAATTACCCATTTTAAAGACTTAAACCTTGCCTGTAATATAAATAGAACCTGCTGGAGAGGCAGGTATGTATCCCAGAGACAACCCCTTCCCCAACACAGTTCTAGTGTAACTTGGACAATTGGATAAGGAATAGGAAATTTATCCCTGGTTTGGTACCTATATATCTATAATGGAAACACGCATTCCATAAACGGTTCATCTCCCACACCATTCTTACACTTATCAAGGTTACTAGAACTTGCCAGATATCTGGGATGCATGGGGTAGCTTAAAATGGTCCTTGTGGTTGTACACACCTATGAACCTAATGAATTGCTTAAATTATCAGATGAGTATATAGACGTTAACACATGGAATGTAATCCTTCTTACCCCAAATCCTTCTGCACGTGCAAAGTGATCTCACTTGGTTGGTTGAGGAATAATGTAAGCATCTTTAAAACATGAGCATTAAAACTAGTTAACAGTAAAACTGTAGTTTCACAAATAGCATGGAGTCTCATCTGGTAACTGTTGCTTCCTCTTTGAAGATTAGTAGGCCTGGAGATTCTTTCTCACTGTTCACTTGGAGGTAAAAAGTTAAGCATTTTGGGTTAACAAGTAATGTAGCTGGCTAAGGTGCAAATATTAATTGGGGGGATATTTTAGTGAGGCACACAGTGTGTTGCAGCATTAACGTGCTCCAGGATACAGTGAATGTTACCCTATGCATTGGTGACAGTAATGACTGTGGGGGGTTCAGCTCTGTTAATTTATTCAGACAGTATCAAGCTAATTTTAGAGCCTTTGTGTCCCTCAGATGCTGTGAGATACTGTAATGACAATGAGCAGAACTCTTCCATGACTTGTTTTCCTACCTAGCCTGACCGATCCAAAGCTGCTGAAGTTCTGAAGAAGAGTAGGCAGTACCATGTGTAGATGCATTGTGAATGTCAAGCCATGCTTCCAAGATCAGAGTATTTGTTTCTGGATAGTAGATGGGCGTGTAAATTAGATGCCATTTGGGCAACTGAGGTGATAATGTCGGTATGTTGAGAAGCAGCTTTGCTGCAATTTCTATAATGTGAAACACTGGTGACTGAAAACTGGGAAGTCCTAGCCTTAGCAGGCTATTTTATGCATATCATTTCTAACTAGATAGAATTGTAAGAAACTCCTGCAGTTGAGAATGCCAAAAAATGGACACAGGTTTGTGATCCGTTTACTAGCTAGAATTGTGTATGAAGCATCATTTTCTGTTAAGTGTAGATCATTGCAGTAAGGTTGTTGAAAGACGACATGATTATGACAGGAAATGCAATTTAACCAAACCCAAAAAAAATCAGTTGTTAGGAAGGTATATTTCAAGTGGATACACCTCTCTTTCAGTATAGCACAATGTTGTCCAGTTATGCCTCTCTGTATCATCTCAGACAGCAGTCTTTGCATAGAAGGGGGAATCCTGTGCATTTTGTCCAAATTTACATTGAGGTGAGCCATCTTCTCTTTCACCTCAGACAGCAGTTTTCAGATGAAACAACACTGCATCCTGCAGAATGCCTGCCTGATGGCTACTGTTGCCACACAACCATTTCCCTACATTATTCCTACCACTTCTAATGTTTATTCCTCGTGTGCAGCAAGTTAGAGATGCTTTCACAAAGGTTTAACAAAGCTATAGTAAATTCTTCTGGAATGCTTCCATCTCCAAGAAGGAAAACATTGTAATTATGTCAAAGCTTTTATTTAAAAAATGAGGTACAGAAATAAAAATACCGATGCTATGCTATTCTGTGAATGCTGTAGCCCCTGAGTTTTTAGTTAGTTCTTTGCAAAGTATTATGCTTTCACCTGAGGTCTACACTCATTCCTTCTGCTGTTTAAAACTAGTCTGCAGTATCGTCACACATAATGGAGTTGCTTCATAAATTCAAAGATTCGGCATAGCCTTTAATTCACAAGTTAATCCCCCAAACTAAAACTGAACAGCACAAATTGTTTATATACAAGACTGCCCTATTCCATATTCATAATGAGCTGTTACACTGAGACTTAAGTAATGTTAAATAATGTCAGGATACCCATCTACAAACAGAATGCCATCTGCATGTGAAGTTTGTTCTCTGCAAACAGTACATTTTCATCTTTCAATATTTCATGTGAGCAAATTATTTTGGTTTCAGACTATTGCGACATATGGTGCCTGTTGCTCAAGTGATTATATTGACTTTGAGTACAGCGGGTTCTGAATTTGTATTTAGTATCTGATGAACTGTGTGTTTAGATGTATTATATTCACAGACCAGCCTTGTTAGGCAGCATCAGTTCTTTTCATCATAACAATGAGTGCAAATCTGACAATTATTTATTCATGGCAACTTACTAACCATTGCCCTCCAGCTAGCTTAACATATGTAAGAATACTAGCTAAAAAATGTTTACTTGTTTAGAAAAAACATCATCTATAAAAATGTCGGGTTCAATTATATTGTAGCTTCTAACTTAATGCACCATGCCAATGAAACAAATGCTGAATTATGAGTACTTAACTAGGAACTGTTTTTCTATGCTCAGTACAAACTTTATCCTGTCATTCAGACAGTGAATGTTGTAGTTGCCACCTTTACTGTAGAATGTTTGAAAATTTAGGCTGCTAAAAATAAAGCAAATACATTCAACAACATAAAATCTAAAACTATAGCCTTTGTAGGAAGGTGCAACTCTGGTATGTGGCAGTGCCATTATTAGTGGTATGGTACACTACATTCAGTTTAGTCTTAAATGTAATTATATCTACTCAGGAACCTCATTCTGGAATTAATCATATTCATTATACAGCAATACAAAATTTATTTTTCAGACAAATGGTTTCCAAAAGCATAGCCGTTCAAAAAAAAATACACTTGATATTATGCTACAATCTGCATTCTGAATTGTGAAATCTTCTGACACACATTAATAGTTTTAACAATTTATCATAAATGATAATTTACTTCAGAGCTTCTGAACAAAAGTAAATATGACCTCTGCCACATGAACTACAGCTGCAACAAAGGTTACCCAAGAGGCAAAAATACCTCTCCTTAATATACAAAAAAAGCAGCAACAAGCACTTTGCCAAAATCCCCCAGCCCTCATTTCTTTATTTCTTCAGAAATCAAAGCTATTTTTTATAGGCTGTCCTGTTTTTTCATATTAAACTTGGAATATATACAATGTAAGATAGCTACCCTCTCAAATACCTAGAAAACGTCCAAGTATAAAAACATAAAATGAATGATTTCAGTGCAATAGCTCTCTTACTTTTTAATAGCCTTTCCTTTGTTTTGGTTTCCTCTTTGATCACCATTGTTACTTGACATATTTATTATTACTAAATCAGGACCTTAGGTCTTACATGCAACTACTAAAAGCCATGTTTTCCTTCATGTTTCCTTTTTTATAGCCAACGTTTCAGTTGTCGCACTCCTCCATTAGCTTTTCTGTATTTTACTTGTAATCCAGAAATAATGTTGGGTTATTTGTACAAGCAGCTATATTAGCTAGTGCTACCCCTTTTCACCTTATCCCCTTCAGAGTCATGCAAATGGGTTTGGTGAACAGGGCACCTGTCCTCTGCACCAGTGTGTATTGTTTCCAATTTGTCTAATTTATTATTTATTTAAATTAAAGACAAAAGGAAAAGAAAACTACCTGAAGCATTTCTGTTAATGTTTTGGTAACCTCTAGTGTTTGGCTGTCTCCCACCTCATTTCTGTGAAATAAATAACTCTGTGTATCCATACCTCTTTATATAAATTACACACCTGGTAAGTTTCCCTAAACCTGTTGATTACCTTCTGACAAGGGCAGGGCAGCAGTGACATCCTCTTGCAGTGCTCACACTGCTGAAATGTATTTTATTTTAAGGATTAACTTGTGAGAAGTTTATTTAAAAAGAAGAAGCTGCTAGGAGAAGGAGTACACACTGCATACATCAACTTTCTTCAGACCTTTCTAAGAACTATCTACAAGGTTAGAGCTTTTGGTTAAGTTGTAGCCCAGGCAGTGTGATACTATAAGAAGGACAGTTAAAAACCTCTTAATAATAAGGGCAAGGGTGAGGAAAGACTTTGAAACTAGAATTATTCTAATCTGCAAAATGTCTGCTAATAAAACTGATGCAGTGAGAAATACTTTCATTTAATTCAGTAAAAACAAATACAGAAAAAAACACTTATCAGCACATTATTGAATGCATTTGTGCAGCAAACTGTGTCTTTCTCTGTACTTTGTTTTTTATTTATTTTTTTATTATATTGCATGTATTGCCTACATCTCAGTAAATCAGTTTAATTATAGAGATTTCAAATCTGCTATTTAATGCTGCAAATTCATGGCTCTTTTTTAATATGTGGCCATTAGAAGCATTGATTTTAAAATGATTCATATTGTGTCTACATAAAATCCCAGTGTAGTATATAAAAAGTCCATTCATTACATTGATTGTAGAAATATTTCCATTAGACCATTGGCTATGGAAAACTGGGACCTGCTGTAGATGAATCACTGGACTGCAGACTAGTAAGAAAGGTCTGTATATGTGCAAACTTTGGCAGCGATGGGCACACTCTTGTCACGCAAGAGACTGTGTACATTTATCTGTGTGTTTCATTGAATGACTGGACTGGGGATTGGGGTAGTGAGTATAAAATCCTCTCTCCCTTTACATTTTATTAAAATAAATAAATATTTGTGTTCCTTCCTACTACTCTATTACTTCATCTTGATTTTCCTTCTACTCTGTTCTCTGAAGTGTTCAATTGCATCCTTTCTGTTGCATCTATTACTGCCTGTTTAAAGCCTGTCTAAATTGTAAGTGTTATTCTAAGCCCTTTAGTTTTGGTTTAAGCACTTGGGCTTTAGGCCTACCCCTTTCACCTTCAGATTCTGACAAATATGGATGTTCAGTTTCTTACAGTTTCTCTTGCCAGTCTTGTTGACATGGGGATCCTGAGACAGTGTAGCAACTGTCTCATGTACACGGACAACCATCTACTACTACCACCTAGGAACACAATTTGTGAGAGATGTATTTACATTGGGAATCTAGAGTCTGTGCTCTCTCCTCTCAAGCCAGTATATCTGGCACTGAGAAGCTTGTCAGCACAATCACTACATCTCAAACTCCACCCACAACTACACAACACACACCCACATATGCGGAGGTTCTCAACAAAAACTTATCCAAATAAAGGAAACCTCCAAGGCAAAAACACAAGAGATCTCCATAGCCCTCCACACACCATACCACACATAGTCCACACACCTGTGTCACACAGCCACTAAGGCTTAACCATAAACCCAACACATTAGTCATAGGACACCCCATTGTGAGACACACAGATGTGCCTCTCACCAGGCCAGATGTGGAGAAAGTCATGGTTAGTTGTCTGTCAGGGACCAGAATCTGCCAAATCACATATGCACTCAAGTCTCTCGACAACAGGCATTGCTATGACACTGTCATAGTCCATGGTGGTGTGGATGACTTGAGACGTGCCTCCCTGGAATATATGAAGAGAGACGTGATTGATCACTGATTATGATTACCCTATAAGAAAACAAGCATGAGTAAACTGGAAAGAGTACAATGGAAATATACCAAGGGTATCCATGGATGTGAAAATGTAAGTTATTATGAAAGACTAAAATATCTGAACTTGTACAATGTCTCTTTTATAAATATCTAAGAGAAGATCTTATTCAGGTATATAGGACATTTAGTGACAACTACCTCTGGGAATGTTTGGGATTAACAAAAAGTACTACAGAATCATTAGACAACCCATGCAGTAGATTCTATAGGAATGAGAAGTGTACTAATTGGTTCTCTGACAGAGTAGCTGATGCATGGAACAGACTACCAAATTACATTAAAGCAAGTACTAGTTTAGATATTTTTAAGAACGGCCTGGATACTTATTATGGGAATAAGTGTTTTGGTATATTGGCAAGCTGGAAGAGCATAAATATCTGTATGTATGTATGTGTCCCAGGCATGTATGTCCCTAGCCTTAAACAACATTCTACAGTCACCCAGAATGATGCCTTAATACAAACAGAATTGGCTTAGTTTCTGGTGTCATTCCAGGGGGATCCAGTACATGACAGCCTGGGAAAATATGATCAACAGACCACGATGCTTTGCCAGAGATGGCCTGCATCTGTCTCACCTGGGCTTCAGGCTTCTAGCAAAGGTTCTTGCCTCCCCCATAGTGTCTTTTTTAGGAAAAGTGATGAGGTTAAAATTACCAACATAAAAATGTCAACAAAACACAAATTAAAGGTCATGCTGCTAAACGCTAGGAGTCTAAACATAAAACCGCACTCAATGCAAGCATTCTTAACCCTGGAAAATGCTGACATCTGTGCAGTCACAGAAACCTGGCTCAAAGCTTGGTTACTCATCCTATCATACCTTCAGACCACAAACTGTGGGCAGTAAAGCCAAAGGAGGTGGAGTTTCAATATATATTAAAGGCATACACACCTTCAAGCTGGTCAAATAGTATGACACACAGGAGGCACTCCGGGTGCAGTTAACCATTGACAAAGACCCCTATTCAAATCATAGCTAGCTACTGGCCCCCAAATCTGACTCAAGACGTCCAATCCACCTATTTGGACCTGTTCGAATCTATGAAGATTCAACCCTTTACCCTGATCCTGGGTGACTTCAACTACCCAAGCATAGACTGGAAGAATTACTCATGCCAGAACACAAATGCTCAGAGATTCCACAATTTTGTCAATGCAAACACCTTGAAACAGCTAGTTGATAGCCCCACAAGAGGTGATAATATCTTGGACTTGGTATTAACCAACATGAGTAACCACTGCAGTATCCCTACAGTATCATCCTCCGTGGTAAGATCCAACCTTAAAGCGGTCACTTTCGAAGTCACCATCTCCCCCAACCCCCCTCTAGCTATGGTCAGATTTAACAACTTTTCTAAAGCTGATTACAGCCTCCTGAGTGGTGTGAACAGCTTCACAGCCCCCTCCCCCTCTGTAGGAAATGGCACCAATATCCAAAACTACACCAAAGCACTATATGAGCATTTATATAGATGCATGGAATCAGGAATACCCGACAGGACTACATCATCTTAGGCAAGGTTGAGTAAACCTGTCTGGCAGACATCTGGAATAAATAAACTCTATAACAAAAGGAAAAAAATTGCTGTCCAAGATGAAGAAGGAGCAGGTGCCCAATTGGAAGCAATGTCTCCTTAGCCTGAACAAGCAAATAAGAGCACTAATGAAATCCTCCAAAGCAAACTTTGAGCCCAAATTGGCCACATCTGCTAGAGACAAATATAAGGCCTTCTTTACATATGTCTGCAACCTCAAAGGAAGCACCCAGATCTGTTCAGAACTGGTGGTCAAGGACACCACATATACAAATGCTGTAGATGTAGCAAACTTGTTGGATGACAGAGTCAGCGAAAACTTCACATCTCTGTCCCTCCCATCAGTAAATCAGGACATCTGTAGTACTTGCTTCCTTCCCATTATATCTAGGGAAAAGGTCATTACTGCTCTCTCAAAGGCAAAAAATACAGCCTCCCTGGGACCTAATAACATCCCAGGCTGCATCCTACATGAACTCAAGCAGGAACTATTAGCACCATTAAATGCCTTATTTAACCAAAGCTTGAGTACAAGCTTCGTCCCAGCTGAGTGGGGGACAGCCAATGCCATCCCCTTGCACAAAGAGAGCACAAGAGTGTCCACCAGTATGGGAAATTATAGACCCATCAGCCTAACTAGCCTGATCTGCAAGGCCATGGAATGAGTTATCATGGATGTCATTAACATGGACATTGGCAAGCTCCAAACACTCGATCCCACATAGTTTGGCTTTGTCAAGGAGAGGTCATGTCTGTTTGTGACAGTCACTATAGCCATGGACAAGGGGAAGATGGTGTGCACTGCCTACCTTGACCTGGCCAAAGCCTTTGACACTATTCCCCACTCATGCATAATATAACTCATGCATAATATATAACTTTTTTCATCTAGGCATCAGTCCGTATGTTGCCAGATGGGTAGCAAACTGGCTCACTGATAGAAACCAAAATAGGGGAAGCCACCTCAAGCTGTAGACCCGTAACAAGTGCTGTACCCCAGGGTTCAGTCTTGGGGCCTCTGTTATTTGGGATATAATTTTCTGAGGTGCAGGCCAAAACCAGTGGGCTATGGCTGACCAAGTTTGCAGATGACTGCAAGATGGGTGCTGTCATCAATTCCCCTAGCGATATTGACATCCTCCAAGAGGGTGTCACCCAGACAAATGACTGGTGCCAGAAACATGGCCTCAAGCTGAATACCAAAAAATGCATCATCATCCCCTTTGGGGAGAGGGATGTCCCCACAAATTATCACATAAATAAAAATGTCCTCAGCACCCAATCAGTTGTGAGGGATTTGGGCACCCAGGTTGATAGCAACCTGACTTTTGACCACCATGTTGCTTCCATGGTATGGAAAGCCTTCTACATCGGCCACCTCATAAGTAAGCGTATCTCATCCAAGGACAAGGAGTCCATAACATCCCTGTATTCTTCCCTTATAAGGCCCATTATTGAGTACAACGCCCCTTTCAGCATGTACCTCACAAAGCACATGCAGCAGCTGGAGAGACCACAGAGGTTCCTCACCAGCAGAATCCAGAGCCTCAAACATCTACCAAACACAGATAGGCTAAAATCTCTATCCCTCTACTCAGTTTCATACAGACACCTCAGAGGTGACCTCTATCTGGCATACAAGGCAATCTCGGACCCCACCTTGATGGGACTGCTGCATATCCACAAGTCAAGCTCCACTCAAGTAACCTGCACGCGTGGCCTCAACCTGGTCTGTGACATCAACGGGACTTGTTGGCAGAACAGATTTGTGTCCCAGAGACTCCCCCATCTGTGGAATAGACTCCCTCTCCACATAAAGCAGAGTACCTCTTTACCACTTTTTAAGTGCAACCTGGATAACTGGATGGGAAACAGAAAATACACTCCTGGGATTCCACCCGTATCTGTACTGGACAGGGGCATCAGGTGCTCACTTGTCTAAACGTGCGCTAACCTCTTGGCTAGGCTTATAATGGCCTCAAGGCCAATAGCCTAGTAACTTCCTATGATCCTATGAAAATATATTTGTCATCCAATGCACAAATTAAGAAACAATACAACAGAACACTGTTATGTGCTCTCCAGCTAGTTTTACTGAACCTTTAATAGACTTTGCACATCTGATTTTTATACTCACAGCCAATTTTGCCTGAGGTACCTCTATGTGAAGGTTATGAAAATGCAGGCTATAATTTACCTAAACTTATCAGCACTTGTATTTTGCGAGTGCACTAGAGCTCAGTGCTTGGAACCTTTTTTTAAAGCATTTTGATTAATCAGTAATACATGGATCTCTCCACAGCCAACACCATACTTAAAGCACTTGGCCTCATGGCCTGAAGATTGTGTCCTGCACAAAGATAACACTGGAAGCTACAATAGGACATTATTACATTGACCCAATGGTTTGAGTCAGGAGGGCTTGGTATCAACAACACAAAGGCAAAAATCTGCTGCCGCCAAGTGTTAAAGTAAGTAAATAAATAATGCTGGCAGCTGTGGAGCATCTAGAGGAGTTATGTGGTACAAGTGCAGATAGCGGAGTGCTTCTGGTACTTGTGGGTGCTTCTGGTACCTACGGATGCCTCTGGTACCTTGAGGTTGCTTCTGGTACCTGTGGCACTGGATTAACTCCTGTACAATTTTGTACACTGACTTTGATGTGATCTTAGGCTGAGGTACTTACTGACTTTGCCTTTGTGCTACATTCTCCAGACACTTACATTCTGTGATTAGAAGAGCTATGGTACTGATGTATTGTTTCCATGGTCACTCTTACCTGCACAGCCACCACATGTAATAGTACAGAGCTGTAGACAAATAGATTTGTCATACTTACCCTAAGGTAGGAATAGGTTCATAGGTTAGTACTAAACTAACTGCCCTTGCGAGCCATTGTTAGCCTAGCCAATTATCCCTTGTGAGACTCAAACCCTGCACCTTGTGTTTGTAAGGCAAACACATTAACCATTAGGCCACCCTCCCAACCCTCTGGTACCACTGCAAGCTGCTGGAAAGGGCAAGCTGATGTGTCATAATTCATACAGCCAGTCTCATTACTGACCTACTGCTGCAGAAGTTACAATACTTGACTTCTATTTCCTTCACTGTTAGGTTGCATCTTACAGAAAAGCATTAGAGCCTAAACCTTAAAGGGAGCAGTGCCATCATTTCCGTACATCCCAAAGTATGTGGCCAGGGTTTTCACCTTATTTGGTCCTGCAATGTGAGATGGCCAACCATTCCCTTAGAGAGGTACGTTATTTTGCTGCTTTTAGGATTACCATAAAGACAGTGCCACGTTTGAATTCTCCTTTAATTATACAATATTGGAGCCCTTAACTGAGACAACTTCCCACCAGCTTAGTAATCCACTGGGTTCAAAATAAGGGCGGAGAATGATTGATTCTACATCTAAATATCTTGAGAATCACTAAGCTATTGTACATATAATAAGGGCAAATTATTTAATAGCAGTTGCATTCTTAGTTTGCTAACATTGTTTTATTTTGTGTCATTTGTCCCCTTTTGCTCTCATTGTTTATACTGCACCATGGAAGGAGCACGGTTAGGTCATAGTCCTTGCCTAGCTGTGCCCAGGTTATGGGTTTCAAAACATGCAACTCAAACAAGGCTCAAGAGGCAAATTTCTTGAAATGATTTCAAAAACACATAGCATCAGTCAACATTGACCCAGTCATAATTATAAAACACAGGACTTCCTGTTAGTTTGTCTATATCTTGGGGAACTCTGTTGTTGCCTCTGGTAGGCATGTACAACTACCCTTTAGAGACAGCACTATAATTGAATGTGGCAGGATGTTCTTATTCCACCAATGTCTTGGGTTGTGCATGTTATTTTAGTTACCAAGATGATGAAGAACAATGATGCAATGTGTACTCTTATCATACGTGATCTGTTCCTTCCCACTCACTGCTGCTGTAACTTTATTGCTGTAGATCAGAGAGCACTTGCTATGTGCTGTATCTTTAAGGAGCATGTCAAAAACTGAGAGTGCATGTATAAATGTCAAGCCCATGTCATTCCTACTGCCATTTTGAGAATGCAGCCAAGGAGTAAGCTTGCATGAATACAGCAGTTAATTTGTATACAAGTTACTTAGTCAGTAAACTTCTATCGTGATGTGTTGTATAAAATAAAGCTGCTTAAATAGAAGATATAAAGACTCTGCCATTGTGTCCAAAGTAGAAGAGTGACATGGTATCAGAACCAGGACTAAAGAGAATAAGATTCAGAGCCAGAAGGTGCAGAGATGACCATGAAGGTAAACTGAGAGAAAGAGCATGAAAAAGAGCCAGAAAAGAGGCCAAGGTAATGAGAATATTCACAAACTACTTCATAAAAAGAACAAAACGGGGCAATACAAGGGCACAAAACACATTATTAGAAAAGCGGGAGGCACAAAAGGCTTATTAACTAAGGGCAATGTTTAAAGTAAAGGTGTTTGATAAAACGATTAACAGAAAAGCAAAATAAGTATGTTTAAAGGCAAAACAGGCATGTTTAGAGTAAAACGAGCGCAAGAAAAGTACAATGAGCATGAAAAGAGATTAAACGAGCAAAATGAATATAATAAGGGTAGAAAGGGCACATTAAGTGTAAATAAAGCAAGGCAACTACATGTTTTTTGGCAAAGTGCTGTGTTTTGGCATAACTACGACATCGTATTGTATCAAGGGCATAACTAAAGTTATTCAAAGTGTCTCAGAGTGTGTAAAAGTGCTTACAGTGTGTGCCTATTACTGTGCATGTATTTCAAAGAGTTATTTGTGTGCAAAGTGCAACTGTTTCGTAAAGTGCAGTCAAAGTATAGCCATTTTGAAAAGTTTATTGTGCTGAGTGTGTCTATTCAAAATGTGTTGCCATTACAGAGTGTTTCTTGCACTGTAGAGAAATGCCTAGAAAGGTACCACCATTTTGGGGACATTTCAGTGTGTTGTCCACTGTTTATTTGCAAAATGCCATTACTTCGAAATGTTATTGACTCTGAGCTTCTCCTGCTCAGTTTATTCAATTCATACAGTTATTTGAAGTGCTTCTTAAAATGATGATAAATGACTTTAGCAATACAGTAATACAGTAAGTTCAAAAGTATTATGCTGCCCTAGAAACTTATTTTGCAAAGTCCAGTTACACAGAGGCTTGCATCGCAGAGAATTGGAGAATATTTGAGCCAAGAATACAATATTTTTATACAAGCAGCTTATTCAGATAAAGATGCATGCACCAATGTATTCATTTTGTTAAACTTAGCTGGGTTAGAAGCCATAGAAATAGAGCATTCATTTTTGTTTGCACCAGCAGTATATGAAGGAGAAGGTGAAAATAGTCATATTGTTGTACAGGCTGAGTCAAGAGAAGACCCCGAGTGTTTGAAGCACAAGTTCAGAGAAATGTGTAACCCTCAGACAAATATTACACTAGAGAGACATTTGTTTTGCATGCAAGTTCAGAAAGCCGGGGGAACTTGTGCAGCAACTGATCTGAAAAATAAGGCTAAAACGTGTCTGGTGACTTAGAAGATGAGTTGATAAAGGACAGGCTCTTGTGTAGTATTAATAGTGCTGCTGTGAGAAAGATCTTGCTTCGTGACAGTGATTTAACGTTGAGTAAATCCATAGATATTTACCAAATTCATGAAGTAACAAAAAAACATACAAGTATGTTTGCAAGTGACAAGAGCATGGTTTCAGCAGTCTCCAGAGCAAATGTAGACAGCATGCAACATGTGGCAAACAGAAATAGGCCTGCTAAGCACATGGCAGCCAAAGCCCCTGCTGGCTCATTGAGAAAACTATGGAGTTTCCAGCAAGATCTAAGACCAGTTCAGTTAAAAGTGCATACTCGGTACAGAACAAGCATGACTCAGCAAAACCCAAGTCCAGCTTTATTGTTAACTGTCGCAATTATGGTGCAAATCATGAGTCTAGTAATGTCTTTCGGCTTTTCCCGGTTAGGGGTCGCCACAGCAGAACTCCAGTCCGCTAATGATTGGCAGTGGATTTTTACAGTGTCGAGTTGCCAGCCCCGACGCCCAACCTTCAAAGAAGGCACACCCATTTATGCAAGCACCTACCTGCATGTCTTTAAACATCACTCGACTGTGGGGAGGACATGTAGACTCCACACAGAAGGCACTCCAGCCGAGAATCAAACAGGAGAACCTCTTGCTGTGAGGCGACAACGCTAACCAGTGCACCACCAGTGCAAATCATGAGTCTAAAAAAGAGAAATACTTCACATTTGGTCAGCAATTTCACAAGAGTAAAAAATTGAACCATTTCCAAAAAGTTTGCATAAGCAAAGCCTCATGCAGTAGTAAAGAAAGGTCACACAAAAAGCAGGTTGATCTAGTAGAGATGAAGCAATCAGCTTTGTATATGGATGATGTGTCAGTAATTGGTGAAAAAGTTGACGACGTGAGTCTATTGACAAAAAGTGAACTGTACAGTCCAGATTAATGGCAAATCCACAGAGCTTAAAGTAGACACTGGTTCAAAATGTAATGTTATATCAGCAGACACATTTGCTAAAGTGAGAAATAATGAGCAACTCAATGTGGTCAGTAGTGCAAAACTTGTTGCTTATGGAGTTGAAGAGATTCAAACCGAAGGTTCAGTGATGCTTTCATGTTATTTGGCCAAGAACTGTTGCAACTTGTTAGTTTATGTAGTCTGAAGACCAGTACAGTCTTTATTGGGTCTCAAAGATAGTTTGAGAATGAATCTGCTTTCTTTTACCAAAAAAGTTCATCACATAAGTGCATTTCCTAGTTCTAATTTTCTGAATCCATTTTCTCAGAAGATGCTGATCTTTTCAATGATAGGTTGGGCAAACTTCCAGTAGTGTATTCCATGAAGTTAGACCCAGAAGTCACTCCAGTAGTCAGACCAGCAAGAAGAGCTCTGATAGTTATACAAGACAAAGTTAAGGCTCAGCTGGATAAATGGTGCAGCAAGGTGTAATTTGTCCAGTTACAGAACCAACTGAATGGGTATAGTCTATGGTAGCAGCTCATAAAAAAGGCTCAGATGAAATCAGAATATGCATTGACCTGAGAGATTTGAACAAAGCATTGAAAAGACCATATCATCCAATGCGCACAGTCGAAGAGGTCACAGCTCTTATACCAAATGCCACTGTTTTATTCGGTTTGGATGCAGAGAGTTCATTTTGACAAGTGATGCTTGATTGGAAATCCTCATTTCTAACCACTTTTAGTACTCTGTTTGGCAGGTACAGATTTCTAAGGATGCCATTTGGAATAAATTATGCAAGTTAAGTCTTCCAGCATGCAATGGAGCACATTATTTTGGGTTATCCTTGTGCCATAATAGTGGATGATTTATTGGTTGGAGGCAATGGTGAAGCAGAGCATGACAGAAACCTAAAGAAAGTCCTAGACAGAACATGTGAAGTAAACTTGAAGCTCAGTCCTCTGAAGTGCAAATTCAGTCTTCCAGAAGTTACATATGTAGGTCATTTGTTTACCAGTACTGGCTTGAGATCAGACCTGACCAAGCAAGCAGCAATTCATGAGATGTCAGTACCAGACAATGTTCAGTCTCTACAATGTTTTTAGGCATGATCAACTATTTATGCAAGTTTATACCAGACATCCGTGAGTTGACAGCACCTTTAAGTCAGCTAACATGCAAATATATTGTATGGTCATGGTTAGAAGAGCACCAGAAGGTGTTTGATGACCTCAAGAAGAAAATTGCCACCCCACCTACATTAACATATTATGATGTTAACAAACCAGTTACTCTTTCCTGTGATGCTTCAAAATTTGGTCTAGGTGCAGTTATAATTTGAGAGCAGACTAGGAACCTATGCATCTAGAGCACTTGCCCAAACTGAGATGCAGTATCCTCATATTGAGAAAGCACTTTTGGCAATAGTATTTGCATGTTTCAAGTTTCATGATTATGTTTATGGTTGAGCTATTCAGATTGAGACTGTTCACCAACCTCAAGTCACTATTCTAAAGCTTATGCATTCATCTCCAACAAGGTTACAATTAAAGATGCTCAAATTGCTAAAGTACAACTTCAAAATGGTCTATACGAAAGGTAAACTACTCTGTCTGGCCTTATCCAGGTCACCCAGGAATATAACGGAACAGCTTGATGGTGAAACTTTTGACTGATGTGATGGCAGTGCATAATTTTTCTACCACTAGGCTGTGTTGAGAGATCGCGCTAAAACTGATCTGATTTTGCAAAAGCTCAATCACTGCCTTAATGCTGGATGGCCGTCAAAGTAATCTAGTGTACCACCAGAAGTGCAAACCTTTTTTCCCTACAGAGATGAAATGTTCTTGGAAGATGGCATTATTTTCAAAGGTTCTAAAATTGTTGTTCCTGCTTCCTTACAACATGAGTACATCCAGATTTTGCATCATGGTCACCCAGGTTCCACATCCACCAAGAGGCAAGCAAGAGAATTATTATATTGGCCTTCATTACTAAAAGACATTGATAAAGTACTATCTTCTTGTTCAGCATGCAATAGAACTAGATCGCACTTGCAAAGAGAACTGCTTCAGCTACATACAGGTCCTGAACTACCTTGGTTGACAGTAGCCACTGATATCTTTGAGTGGAACAATCAACACTACTTGGTACTGATAGACTCTTATTTGAATTGGTTTGAGATTGATATACTACCAAATCTACCATCTACAACTACTAATAAGCTGAAACGTCATTTCTCAGTCCATGGTAGACCACACAAAGGTATTTCTGACAATGGCACTCAATTAACTAGCCAGTTGTTTCAGAAATATGCAAAAGAATGGGACTTTGTACATGTTACTAGCAGTCCTGAGTATCCTCAGTCAAATGGCCTGGCTGAGTGAGCTGTGTGGAGTGTAAAGCAGCTACTTGAAAGGTCAAGACATGACAATTCAAACATTTTTTTTAAATCTGCTTAACCTTAGGATGATGATGTTCTCAGATCTCCTGCTCAAAGACTTCATTCTAGGCACACAAAAACTACGCTACCTATTCCTACCAATCTACTAAAGCCAGGAATAATAAGAATTATCAGGGCTCAATTATTTAAGAAATGTTCAATCCAGAAGTCATCGTATGACAAATAGAGCAAACTTCTTTTTCTATTAAGGGAAGGAGAAATGGTCAGACTTCAAACGGAAAAGGTTTTGACCTCACAGAGAACGTTATTGGCAAATGTCCAGAACCAAGATCCTGCCTTATAGACTCGGAAGGTATGCAGTATAGGTGAAACCATAAACATCTGTTACTTGTACCAGAATCATCATCACAACATTGTTATAGTGACATAGACTCTAAATATCAGAGACCGTCAACTATTGTTTCCATCCCAGAGGGTGTTTCTACCTCTGATTCCTTCCCTGAAGATGTTCCAAGTAAATCACAGATAGAACATTTTTCAGAGACGGCTCCAGTAGTTAAGCCCAGTTCCGAATTTTATATCACAAGTTATGGACGAGTATCTAAGCCCAGTGTGAAATATGTAGCAACATGGACTTAACTGCATATATATGTATCATATCTTGTATTAATGCATGACTAATTATTGTCTGTGAAATCTGCATGTCAAAATATCCATAACATTGCATGTTTTGTTTTTTCAAGTGGAAGGATGTAGATCAGAGTGTACGTGCTGTGTGCTGTTATGTGCTGTATCTTTAAAGAAGCATGTCAGACTGATTATGCAAGTATAAATGCTATGCACATACCATTCCTAGTGCCATTTTGAGAATGCAAACAAGGAGTAAGCATGTATGATTATACCAGTTAGTTTGTATATAAGTTACTTAAGTTAAAGTCAGTAAACTTCTATCGTGATGTGTTTGTATAAAATAAAGCTGCTTAAACAGAACCCATGAAGACTCTTCTATTGTGTTCAAAGCAGGAGAGCGACAATTGCTTATTTAGTCATTTAGTTTGCTGCTCATTTTTTTTTTGAATGAGTGACTAGTATTGAACACTGTTATAGTGAGGATCATATGTATCCAAGTGCAAATAACACATCTTCTAATGTATGAACTTTGGTATGCTGTTATGATGAATATTGCACATGAATCTTGCCACAATGGGGTTGGAATGCATAGAGCTTGCTTATTATATTCCAAGAAACAAGTTCTTTGTTGTAGTGAGGTAGTGACATGATAACAAGGTTCACCCATCACAACAAACTTGGCTGTGAAATTATTCATTAATTGTTTTAGTACAGTCTACACTGTTACCTACAGTAGGGCAAGGATTAATTTTATTGATATCTGAGTAAGCACCTCTGAGTATGAAGTTGCTTTATTCCTAAACTACATGAAAAAAAAACAGAATGAAAGGGACTGGCCATGATATGACAATGTCTGTAGACACAGTAAAAAGGACCCTTAGTGCAGCATGCATTGTGCTGACCTTTTCATTTGGTTTGTCATATTTCCTTCTGATAAGTAGTAGATTATACCACATCACTGCTGCAGTATGAATCTTTATCCACATAAGATTTATGGACATCCCCTGTGAGATGAGCTTCTCCTCCATTTCATAGGTTCATAGGAGATTACTAGGCTAATGGCTTAAGAGCTCTCACAAGGCTAGCCAATATAAGCTGTTTTTACCAAATATATGGCACCTAGAGACAGGAGGATGTCATGGGTTTATGCCTATGGTCAATAAAGTCAAATGTAACCACAAAGACTAAAAAGTAAAAAAAAAGAAATGTCACGGACATTCAGAAGACATATAGCTGAAACACTTGATGTCCTTAAGCGGTAATTTGCATATATCCCATGGGCCTCCATTACAGGGGGTTTAAGGTATCGCATACTAAAAACTCTAACTTGCTTTTTTTTTATCTTTTTTTCCATAAAGTTTTTACTGATCAGCTTTTCTATGTCACCTTTTTACCCTTTGGTTTGAATGAGCTGACATTTAACCAAAGCATCCAGCTTCTTGGTTTTTTTCATCATCTATCTTCAGAGCAAAAGTGAAAGCATTTTGCATTGTTTGGAGCATTTGTCGGATGTATGCAGGCATTGCTTGACCCAAAAGCTCAGATCAACAAAACAAGTATGTCTCCTTCTTGCCGGGAAAAGAAAACAGGCCATTTTCCAAACAAGCCTTGTACAAATGGTTATCTAACCGTATTGCTTTTGCTATAATAGTAATGAAAAGTCCTTGGGGCTACAGAGAGAGTTCATTCTCCCAGGCAGGTAGCAGCTACCACTGCAACTTCTTCCAAAAATGTGTCAATACAGGACAGAAGTGAGGCTGCCACTTGGTCTTCTCTCTAACCTTTCCCAGTCAGTTCTACAATGGCGTTTATTTCATTCTAGGAGTAGGTACATTATAACAAAATCCTCACCATGAGGAAGTTCTTACTGCTTCAGCACAGTTATCTGAGTAACTCATCATTACAGTAGACATTCAAGTATGGAGATCACAGCTACAGCCTTAGCTTTCTCTGTCTTGAGTTCTGCATCATAAACTTTATACTTTTGGGCCTGGGAAATGAAGACAAATGCTCCTACAATCTACTTGTATATGTATACCATACCTCTCTATCTCTTAGAACAAGAAATCTGGACAAAGCCGTCAATAAAAGTTGGAAAGAAGCTCAAAAATAGGGACAATTTTTAAATGTTGCTCTTACAAACTTAGAAAGTTGATAGAATAGCAGGTTTTGCATTAACATAAATTTTCTGGAGGGTATGGAGTCTGAAACTCAAATATATTTCATTATTTTCTGACTTCAGTCTTTAATCCTTTGCACTAATTTGCTAGAAGACATTTTGTTTTGAAAAAATGGACCAAAAATATGAGGCAAAAATCTGGGCATTCTGCGAAAATCTGTAGAGTTGAGAGGTATGTATACGTACACACACACACACACACACACACACACACACACACACACACACACACACACACACACATGTATACATATACGTGTAAAGATGTTTATATAATAAGGTAGGACACTATTGTCAGTACTAGACATTTAGTTTGTGACCCTCTTCCTTGATTTTATACTCCTGGAAAGAACTCTGCAGCAAAAAGTATTATTGTTGATGGGCATACATTTATTTATTACATTTGTTTACTGTGATTGTTTGACTGGGCCATGCAAGACCACATTTCAATAGAGGCCCAGAGAGAAAAACCCCATAAACATAAAACATTTGTAAATACATAATAGTTTATCTAGCATGATAATTAAGCAAAGATGTGTCGGGTAAAATACTTCATATTTACACAAAGACATACAAAAACAAACACATCCATATTCACCAAGGATATTCACACCACCAGGTTAGTTGTTCAACACAATGCATCTGAAATTATGCCCCAAGATTCTCACTACACCTTTCTAAACATACTGGAAAATATTAAGATACAACCAAACACCCTAATACTGGGTGATTTCAACTACCCTGCCATTAACTGGGAAAACTACTCGTGTACCAAAACCTTTGCTCAATGGTTCTTGGAATTCATAAATTCCAATGCCCTGGATCAACTAATCCATAGTCCCACCAGGGGCTCCAATATCCTAGACCTGGTAATTACCAACATGGGGAATCAATGCTCCACACCTATGGTCACCACTTCATTGGTCAGGTCTGACCATAAGCTAATCACCCTTGACACCAACATCCCTCCCCCACCCCCCAGTAAAGAAACCTCCATAAAAAACTTCTCCAAAGCCAACTTCATGCTACTCAAGTCAGAAGTGACAAACATCATGACACCCATGGAGATGGGAACTGAAAGTTTGACTGCTGAATCCTACACCAAGGCACTGTATGAGCACATCCACTCGTGCATGAATGGTGCCATACCAAACAGAACCAAGACACTCTCCTCCAAAAAAGGAAGCCAATCTGATGGTCCCCTGGCATAAACAAACTTTACAAAAAAAGGAAGAAATTGTTGCAGAAAAGAGGAAAATCTCAGGATGCAAAAAATTCCCTTCCAGCCTCAGTAAGAACCTGAGATCCCTCATAAAATCCTCCAAAGTTGGTTACGAAAATAAAATTGCCAAAGATTCCAAAGACAACCACAAGGCATTCTACAACTATGTCAAGAATCTAAATGGCAATGCTCAGATCTACTCTCAGCTGAAACAGAATGGCATTAAATATACTGATACCAAGGATATTGCCAATATCCTGGCAGATCAATTTAGTGCCAACTTCACCCCCCTCTCATCCCCTAAAGGGCCCATCTCAGTACTGAAAGATTGCCAAATTCCAGTAATAATGGCCACACAGGTAAAAAATGCACTCTTCAAAGGTTTGAATACAGCATCCATGGGACTAGACGACATCCCAGGCTGTGTACTACATGAACTACAAAATGAACTGGCACCTCACCTAAGTGTCATGTTTAATCATAGCCTCACCTCAGGCTTCATGCCCACTGAGGGATGCACAGCTACATTTATCCCACTCCACATGGGGGGATCCACCGTGATCCTGGGAACTACCGCCCCATCAGTCTGAAAAGCCTGATCTGCAAGGCCATGGAATGTATTATCATGGAACTTATAAACAAAGACATCGGCAACCTTCAAACACCGGACCCCACCCAGTTTGGGTTCGTGAAGGGCTGATCTTGTCTCCTGAACCTGATTGGCTTTTTCAAATCAGTCTCCAGAGCTGTCGATGAGGGTAAGGCCATCCACACAGCCTATCTGGACCTCGCCATGGCCTTCAACACCATCCCCCACTCTGGAATCATAGATAAACTTACTAAGCTGGGCATTAATCCCTACGTCACTCGATGGGTTGCCAACTGGCTTAGTGACAGAATCCACACTGTTAAAGTAGCCGACTCCAAATCCAGTTCCAGACAAGTGGAGTACCTCAGGGTTCAGTCCTGGGACCACTCTTGTATAGCATTTACTTCTCTGAAGCACAGGCCAACACTAAGGGACTCTGGCTAACAAAGTTCACAGATGACTGCAAACTGGGAGCCATTATTGAATCCCCATGATGTGGATATTCTACAAAAGGGCCCTACAGAAACAGATGCTTGGTGCCAGAGCCATGGGCTCAAGCTCGATGCCAAGAAATGTATAATTATACCCTTTGGGAAAAATCATGTACCCGTGAATTACCACATAGGTGGCAGTACACTAAACACCGAAAGTGTGATAAGAGACTTAGGGACACAGATGGACAGTGGTCTCACTTTCAATAACCACATCACCACAACAGTCAGGAAATCCTTCTATGTGGCACACCTCATCACTAAGGGCTTTTCATCCAGAAAAAAGGAGGTAATTGTCCCACTGTACTCATCTCTCATTAGACCCATTATAGAATACAATGCCCCATTTGGTATGTACCTCTCAAGACACCTGCAACAACTGAAAAGGCTGCTGAAATACCTCACTAAAAGAATCACAGGCCTAAAGCAGGTGCCCTATGATGACTGTCTAAAAAAACTCCAGCTATACTCTCTCGCATATCATCTACTCCGAGGTGATCTCTGCTTAACATACAAAGCCGTGTCACACCCAGAGCTGTTGGACATGCTACATTTAAAGAAATCCCAATCCCTCAGAGCCACACGTTCCAGGGATCTAAACCTTGTCATCACAATGAACAAAACATTCTGGAGGGATAGGTTCCTGACCCAGAAACTCCCCAGACTCTGGAATAGACTGCCCATACATGTCAAGCAGAATGCCTCTTTGGCCCTCTTGAAAAAGAACCTTGACGATTGGATGTGAGATAGGAAATTCACCCCAGGGATCACATCAGTTGCCCTGCTGGACAAGGGTCCAGGGGAAGTAAATATTGTGGGAAGAAATAGCCAATGAATTGTTATAGCTAGGCTTGTATAGGCCATAGGGCCGATAGACTAGTACCAACCTATGAATCTTATGTAATAGACATCTTAAAATGAGTTAAACATATTACAATACAAAGGAGTCAGTAAATGTCAAAAGCAAGAAAGGCAAACCAGGGCAGGTGCATGAAAGCTGGTTAAACAGAAGCCAACCAATCCAAGTAGAAGAATAACTGGTCAACACAGTTGAATCCAATGAAGTAGCAGTTCCAAAGTTTAATAAAATGTTAAAAACATTTTTATGCTGTTGTATTAAACTTTGGAACTGCTGCTTCAAATGTGAAAAGCAGTTTGTTTGAGTCTTTCAAAGTAGTAGTAATGTCACAGGTTTCATCAAAGCAGCGCTTTGATCATTAGGAAGGCAGAGGAGGGTAAAGGCATTTGTGCAGGAAGAGAATTTGAATGTTAGAGTAGAAGATGTAATCAGAGTAGACTAGTCACGAGTGATGGTAAGAAGGAGAGAGAAATAAGTAAGTGAGACATGTAGTTAGGATACAGGATAGCAGTTAATCAGCCAGTTGAGATATACAGTATTGACTAAATCTAGTATTTAAGAGATGAGAATGCTGATATCTCTTAAAACCAAGCTTATTGTCTTCCACTAAGTGGGCTGGGTAGATCTTCAAGGACCAAAACGAAGTTAAAAAATGTCATAAGCTGCTGCTTCTTTTAGCCATGTATCAGACCAATGTCTGGGGCAGAGGATTAGCTCAGCTCCCTGAGGATGGCCACAAATCTCTTGAAGTCAGACAAGCACAGTAAACATCCACCTTTACCTAATCCCCATGGGTGAGGATTCATTCAGATCTCAGTTCTTGACCATATAGTTCAGGTTTAAGTTACTTGGAGAAGTCTTCCTTGTTACATTGTTAAACAATGAACAGCAAGATAAAATGGGAACTGGTTTGTGTGCCCAGTGCCTGCAAAGTTCTTAAAGACAGAAACACCGAATATTTTTACTAAACCAAAGTCTACTTCAGAATGTATACAGACATTTGAGAGTCTGACACAAGAGAAGCATATATTTACAAATCCTAACAAGCTAGGCAGAAGCAGGCCAACTCCAACTCATAATACAAAACATAGTATAATAGGTTTGCTAATCATAACATCTGTCTGGGCGCTGAAATACATCTCTTAAAGTAATAAATCTCTTTTTCAGTGACCCATAGTACTGTATATTATTTCCACACTTTTCAAACGTGATAAAGGCACTCAGTGTATTATGATTCATTAATATGCTTCCGAAATGAAGCATTTCAGACATTCAGGAATATATTCTATAACCCAAAGAATACGGTTTTAAACTCCTGTTTATACAGGAGCCTGGTTGGTTGTTCAGTCATTTTATTTTTTTTGTTAAAAGTCTGTATATTATCTATATATGTAATTATCTATATAAAAAGAAAAAGAAAATCTTTGCATTCTTGTATGTAATGGAATATTCATAGAAAGCATTATTGGTATTTATAAATGTTTCATTAACACTTTTTAAATGTTTTTTTCATATCTCCTTGAAAGGTTAATTGTCCATGATTTATTGTAAGTTATTTACAATTGTGATTACTGATACCATTACAGCTTTGATGAAGTGTTGTGGCAGACTGAAATACTTGCCTCTTGAAATGTTTGAAATTCAGTAAAAATGTCACCTGTTTTTTCACACTGTGGAGTAAACTCTTAACTTGGAACTCCTGCAAGTGGCCCGACAGTACTTTCCATCTGGTAGATGCTTTCAGTCCCTGTCTACGGATCTCATGTTCTTGAAGTCACACTTTACTGGTTGAATGGTTCATGTGAGCAAACATTTAATAGTAATCTGCAAGCAGACCCACAAGACTGTAAATGATGGATGCATTTTAGTCCTTATGTGTGGACCGCAGGCTTTTTGTAAGGTATTTTTATATTTGTGATCCCATCCTCAGTCTAATTGTAGAACTGTAGGTGGTTTCTGTCCTTTCTGCCTTTCATTTCTCACCGTTGGCCATACAAAAGACATTGTTATACGTTTCTTTGTTTTGCATTCTTACAGTCACACAAAGGGTACTCACTATGTGTCTGACTGTCTGCTCCCTGATATTCTGATATCTGTCTAAAAGTTTCTCCTCTTACTTGAATGGTCTCTTCTACACTCAAGCTCAAGGTCGGGCATCCACTGAACATTTTGTCTGGACTTTACTGTAACCAAACAGACTAACTCTCCTTGGCCTAAGTTCACTATGCTCAGCTGTGTTTTACGCCCCTATCCCATCTCATTTAACTTTTTGTCCACCTCAAACTATCAACCCTCCTCTAAGCACAAAAATTTCACAACTCCCTGTCTGCAATATGATGTCACTCTTCTTCCCCTCCTCCTAAGCGTGTAATGTTGCTGCCTTGTGCTTCACTCCTTTTCCAGGCTTGTCTTTTGCCCCTCACCTCCTGCGTGCATGGCATCCTGCCATTAACTCTTGCATGTAGTTCCTTGCAGATCAGTTTAAAAAGCCCAAAATGATATCTTCATCCACCAGTACCTTACCACTATACCCAGACTGCCACTGGACCCTATCCATCCTTAAATTAGTCTGTTATTGAGGAAGATAGTTCTTCATAATATTCACTGTACTAAGCCCAGCTGTACCTCTATAATGCATTGCTCCTTTGTAGTATAGACAATAAATCTACCTGATGATTTAGCATGTAACAGAAGATAATTCTATAACACAGTAAAATTATTATCTAGAAGCTAGCTCATTTGTGCTTTGGTACCTCTTTAGAAAATAGTAATTTCCCTCACTATACTATTATAATATACTATTAATACTAGAATCTGGGCACTGGTGATTTAATTATTTGGAGATGGGGGGCTAGTTAGTAACTGAGTCTGATTCTGATCCATAGCTGCTAAAATCAGTGGAAGAAATTCTGACAGATGCTGCTGCCACTTTCATGTCAAACTTGCTGGTCTGTTTGTGGAAATATTGGAAGGCAAATCTTTTAAATACAACTCCCAAATTGCACAGACCAGTTGTCTGGTATAGCGGTTCAACTCTGAGCTGCAGACCATGTGGAGCACAAAGCTGCCTCATATCCTCTTCGTATGAAGAAAGATGTCCAGTGAACCCACAGGGATTTTAACCTTTGAGTTGTGTGTTTGTACAGTGAGTGGAAACCCCTCAGTTTCATTTTTGATGGGGAAGTGACTGTCATTACCACAAGATATCTGTTATGTAATATGTCCAAAACATCAAGAACAATTGTATGGAGCTCCTGGAGATGGAAAAGAGCACCTAGTATATCCATTTGCTTTGACATGACCTGACAGCCAGAACACAAGAGTATTATGCTGGACAGGAAGTGAAAGTTCTTATTCCTGTTTGACACAGTTAACTTCATACAGCATGGAAGGGTTCTTTCACTATTGTGAGACAGATACATAATTTTAACTACATGGTAAAGTTGCTATGCAGGAGACAGAAGTACAAACTCTGCCATGTTGACATGATGAATCCCTACAATGACAGTGAGTCACTGCTACTCAGTATCTGCAGAGGATTATGCAATAAATCTGGGAGGGGGATCGTGTGGGCGAACTCCTTAGTGAGGCTTATTTGACACCTCAGTGGATGAGGTAGTCTTTTCAAAGGAGCTAATACCTACAAGTGTTTGGGAAGATGTTTTCTGGTAAGCCAGGGTATACCAACCTGGTGGAGAACCATGTGGACACAGGGCCCGAGGCCCATTGGCTAACACCCTTATATGGTGCCTGAGTGACTTAATCAGATCACAAGAAAAGAAATGTAGGAGATGTTGGATCTGGGCATAATCCAAGAATCCAAAACTCCCCTGGCCTCACTGGTGATACTGGTGCCAAAGAACTATAGTAGCACCATGTTCTTTGTACAGTATGGGAATTGCATGGTCACACAGAGTGAAATGCTTTCCCCATTCCCAGGACAGATGAAGCCTAAGAGTACTTGGATGGAACAAAGTAACTGCTGTTGACCTGACGAAGGGTACTGACATCTGCAAATTAGATCAGTGTTTGTGATGATGCCCTAAGGGATGAAGAATTCCTCAACAGCATTCCAGAGTTTGGTACATGGCATCCTAGTAGGAGCTATGGACTATACTGTTGCTTAACTGTATGATATTAGTCTACAGCAGGTTGTGCAAAGAACATGTTCAATATATTAGGGTGGGGGTTGGCAACAATTTTAAGTGTGGATGGCCAAAGTGCTGTATATGTCTCATAGAACAGATGGAGGTGAGCTTCCACCAGACCCTGCCAAGGAGGAGGCCAGTCTAGCATGACCTTCCCCAACTAAATGACGTAGGGGAGGGGTATTTCTAGAGAGATCAAAGTACTATGGGAATATCCCCCTGCTTTAACAAGATGGACACTCCCCTTGCAGACTTTCCAGAAAGAGTAGATCAGATAACAATGCCTGGTCCACACTCTGTGAGCAGACATAAATGCTTAAGAGGCTTTGAGAGGTTCTGTAGTGTTATCCAGTCTTGACTACAATCATTATTTTTTGTGTAGGTTGACAGTTCAGAACTTTCATGGGGAGGGGGGCTTTACTTAGCTAGGTTTCTTTAAAGGCAGAAGAGCACCCTACAGTATATCTCAGCTGCATACTTCAGCCCAAGGAGGAATCCTATACAGCTGTTGAAAAAAGTGTCTCAGCATAATTTAGGCCTTATAAAAGCTTCAGACTCACCTATATAGCAGAAAGTTTTCTGTGGTTACAAGACACACACCTTTAAAAGGGGTTCACAGGCTAAACAGGCAGAATGTAAAGTTTGTTACATATAATTTAGAATTGCAGAACATTTACATGACTATCTTGCATTAGAGTGGTACAATTCATACAGATGAATTGTCAAGAAAGGCAACAAGGTAGTGTAATAAATTAGTGCACTCTCATTGAAGTATCACTTTTTGAGAGTGTCTAAAGAAAGCTCAACTAAGGTTTACAGGAAAGAGAAGATGTGAGAATAAATCTGCCAGAGTTTTCTGAGTCAAACTGTAATAAATCTGTAAGAAATATAGCAAGTATACATACAACGTGAAATGTTTATCATACATATGAATCAGAAACTGTAATTATTCTGTCCTGTGTTAAAATCTCAGGCTGTTCCTCGGCCAAAAAGCTAAGCACCATAAAAGAGCTATTAAAAAAATTTATAAAGACAAAGCTATCCAAAAACAGGAAAACAAGCTGATTATCAGGTAAATGTGAAACTCTAATTGCATCTGTTGTCTGTGTGGGAAAAAACAGATAAGCCAAACAGCTGAATGAGCACAGCTTGTGCTGTACAGACCTTTAAGTTTTTCTAACAATGATGCCTTCTGAAAATTCAGCCTATATAGCTTAGGGCTCAGTAATTATTTTTAGTTAAGAAATAGCTAGGGAGAACTTTAGCTGTATACAGATGGTTTTGAACAAATAGATTATAGGAAAAAAGTGATTTTTTTCCCTCTACAAGTGTATATTTGTCTGCATATTTAACTCTTAGCTTTACTGCTTATCTAGCTCTTTCTCAAGAATTGTATTCATGTTTAAAAGCTTGTGGCTGATCATCCATTTACTTATGTATTAATTGTATGTATACTGTGTACTGCATGCTATTGTGTCACATACTACTACTGCTTTACTTAAGTGCATGTTATCCTTGTCATAAATATTGTTAATTTTCTCCTTGCATTTTGTGGCTGGAACTGTTTGTTTATTGAAAACTGCATGCTATTGTTTCACCTACTACTGCTTTACCTAAGTGCATATTGCACATGTTTCTAATGCAAGCATAGCAAAGGCTATTTGTTAAGAATTACACTGTGATAGTGAGAATGGATAACAGTACTGCATACTATATGTCTGCTTTTAGCTTGATTAGCTTCTTGTTCTTAAAACTAAGCTAAGACTCCTAAACTTGGAATAGTAACTCTTTACTTGTGATAAAATCTGTTAACAGAGCTGCTTACCATTTGGCTGCTCTTAGCTTGTCTAGCTACCCATTCTCCTAAGGACTGCTTTTACAAGGAAAATGCACTTGATAGCTGTTGTCCGGCATGTAGATTAAATGTTTAACATTAAACGAGGACACAGCATTGTAGAAAACCTTAACAATTACTACCTGCATCATAGACTGATTGCAAGAGTAGTCTATAAAGCCAGTGATACATTTTAACTGTTTGTTGACCATTTATGTAACTAAAAAGCATATACTGTGCTTCATAGTTGTACGGAGCTCCTGTTTTGCTAGATATTACACAGTTTAAGTGACAGTGTTATGCCTGCTTGACTGGTGGCTAGCTATTGGTGCAGATAAGGTCTTTCTCATAATAAATATTTTCTTTCTAGGTAGTTCCCCTCAAACTACCCCAGTATAAGACACTCCTGACTAAAAGGATGTTTCCCTAAAAAACTTACTTGCTACTAGTCTTTGAAGTCCAACCTGCAATTTGAATAAGGTTAATACCATAACATGTATTAGTACCTTAACACTCTACCTATGTGCTGTTTTGTGCTGCCCTGGGTCTAAATGCATCTTGAGGCTCCCTCCATATTGTGCAACCTAGCTAGATTTTCCTCAAGGATCTTACCTCTTTAACCTACAAATCTACCCTGCACACAGTAATTTCATCTGGCTCCCCTGCACATAGCCCATAAAATATACCCTGCAGCTCTTACTTAATCTCTGCAAGAGGACAATCTATAGCTTAAAAATAGCCCATAAATTTGGTGTAAAACCAAACCAGTAAAATACAACCAAAAATATATATTTGAAGTGAAATTAAACTAGTACAATACAGCCAAAAAGATACATTTGGAAAAGAAACAAGTAAGACCAGGGATACAATAGGAGTTGTGTTAGCCCCACTGCACTCAGGCTCTCTCGGCTCCCCTACCTGCCCCCATTCCCACCCACCCCCACTAGTGCTACATTTCAACTAAACTTAGCTACTCCCCTCATGCTAAACACCAATCACTGAATCTGCCCCACCCCTGTACCCATTTCCTTCTTTTCTACTATTCAACATCCTGTAAAGCACATTCTTCCATCTAACTACATTACAATCACAGACACCTCTCATCGTCCACCACAGCCACCCCATCCCAAGCAGATCGCTCACTCATGACCAAACCATGCCCAAACTACCCAAACCTATATACATACACATCTTACTGTTGCTCGTAGGTGTATCCACCCTCCCACTGCTAACTTCTATCACCAACCACCAAAAGCAACTTAATTTTATCTACATACCAAGAAAAACTACTTCCACTAACATTATTACAAGACACCCTTTTACTCAACTAGTCCCATATCACTACCAAACCTGCTTTATTCACCACTATGCACACAGATTACAGCCATCACATTACCAGTCCCAAACAACTATAAAGAACTTTAAGACCCTAAACAAACTACTCAAATGCTATTTTTACCTCAGAACCCAATTCATTAGCTGCGGTGATACACACCCAAACCCAGGCCCACAAAATTTAGGAGCCCCAACCCTCAACCTGAAAGATACCTTACTCCACCGAGACAAATCCACGCTCCTCATTTTAAATTTAAATGTCAGAAGTATACTAAACAAAGTCCACAACCTTCATGCACTACTCTCCTTTTATCAACCTGAGATAGTCATACTAACAGCGACTTGGCTTAAACCAGGCAACCACAACAATGAAATCACTCCACCAGGTTACAATATAATTCGTAGTGATAGAATAGGTAAAAAAGGGGGGTGTTGCTATAGTGTATAAATCTCACCTCATCGTTGAGAAAGAAGATATAACAACCCCAGACCTCGATAAAGTTGAACTCACTCTAACAAAACTAAAACTTAATGATAGTAAACACATCAACATCATAGGATGCTACATCCCTCCAGGCAACAATACCCCCATTACAGAAAAACTCCTAGAATGGATATCTAACTCCCTCCCCCAGGAAAGCATAGTATTGGAAGACCTTAATACTGAATGGCAAAACTGTTCCAGTCATAACCCACTCTCCCATATTAACCTACATGGCCTAACCCAACTCATCACTTCCCCCACAAGAACAGACCCGAGAACCAAACACCAATCCACTCTAGATTGGATACTCGTATCCCATCCATCACTGATATCCCTAGCACGGTGTCTGCCAGACACCCTGAGTGACCACCAAGCTACATTCTTACTCAGATCAAAATCACCACAACTGACAGAAATATTTATGCACCTAATTAGAAACAAAAACACTTTAACTGCTCCAACTTTATAAACAACCTAAAAATGTGCAACTGAACCCCCGTAAAAAACCTACCTCTTGATGAAGCTGTACAATATTTCGATACTACCTTCTTAAACAACCTTAACCATCATGCCCCCTCCAGAACATCAAGAATTAAAACTAAATATGCCCCCTGGTTAACCCCAGACACAAAATCCCTCCTCAAAAAAAGAAACAAGGCCTTGGACCAACTACCTCAACAGTAAATCCCAATTAAACAAACAAATATATGTTAAACTACATAACAAAGCCAAAAATCTCACCAAAACAGACAAATCATCTTACTACCAAAAGTTACAGGATAAGCACAGGAACAACCCACAAAAATTTGGGCAGCAATTAACTCTATTCTACAACCAGGTAAAACAGCTACCCCAACCCCAAAAATAGATAACAACCAAGAAGATATCCCCACTCAATTTAATAAATACTTTACAGAAACCATCCAGACCCTTGCAAACAACCAACCCTATGACAACATCCCCACCCCTGCAAATCCACCCCCACCCCCAACTAACAATTGCCCCAAGTTCAGCTTCCACCAGAACCAACCAAATCCATTGAAAAACTACTCTGCAAGCTCAAACCAACGTCTCTAGCTGCAGATAAATTACCCACTGAATACCTCCACCTGGCTGCAGAAGCCATATCATATCCTGTCTCCATCCTAATTAACAGATCCATCTCTGGGTCTATAGTACCCAAGCTATGGAAAATATCACATATCCCTGAAACTCAATAACTACTGCCCTATAGCCATACTACCCCCTTTATCTAAAATTTTAGAGAGGGTAATACACAAGCAACTAATGAAATATCTCCTAGAAAATAATTTAATAACAACACAACAACATGGCTTTTAGACCCTTCCATAGCACTACCACTGCATTAACAGAATTCACCAACATTGTCAATACTCACAGAAACAATGGACTCCTTGTATCTGCCACCTTCCTTGACTTGTCCAAAGCATTTGATATGGTTAACCACAATAAACTCTTTCTTTCACTAGCAACTCTAACCCTTACCACCCCTGCCATCTCCTGGTTCAAAAACTACATAGAGGGAAGGAAACAAGCTGTTATGTGGCAAAACCAACTCTCCCCCTCCCTACCAGTCTCCCTAAGAGTACCCCAAGGTTCCATCCTGGGGCCACTTCTTTTTACCCTCTTCACCAATCAGCTCCCAAACAGTACTCTTAAAGCCTCAATAGTGCAATATGCAGATGATAGAAGAAGAAGAAGAAGAAGAAGTGCAATATGCAGATGATACCACCAAAATATGCACAGCCAAATCAATTGACATCCTTTAACAAGACCACAATCACCCCCACAAATCATACCAAACTTAGGCTTTGAAATAGATAATCACCTTAGATTTGACCTACATATTTCTATAACCATAAAAAAGTACATAAAAAAACTTGGCCTACTGTATCGCAATAAAAACTTTCTTCACTGACCACTCCAAAACTACAATAGTGAGGACTCCCCTACTATCCACCCTACTTTATGCCTCCCTAGTGCTTACAAATCTCCACAAATTTGACCTAAACAAACTTGATAGTTGTTATAATAAGACCTCTCCCATCAGAACACATCACTTTGAATGCCTAAAAAAACTCAATTGGCTAGAACTACCACTACTACTTCAACTCAATCAACTATCACTAGCCCACAAAATAATACACAACTCTGAAAACAACCCAGCCCTACAAAATCTTTTGCAACCCTATACAACTGCCAGGCCCTTGAGGTCTAGCACACAAAACCTCCTCAAAGTAACTAAATATAACAATGAAGCTGGTAAGTCTGTCTACAGCCACTTTATAGCAAAAACCTGGAACTCCCTTCCTGACCATATAACTGACAACAAATCCCCATCACAGTTCAAGAAACTTGTTAAAACTCACTTTTTGAATAATCTACTGTACTCCTGTATTCCCCCTGGCTAATGTCTCATTAGAACACTTCGCCTAACTTAAGTAACTCTGCTAAGCCAACCAATCATAGCACTGTACCCACTTAGGACTGTTAATCTACTGCTCATCCCATCTCTCCAGAAGTTAGGGAAAACTACCCCAGCAATGTTAAGCTTTCCATAAGCTACTAAAACCAGGAGAAGACGTATTGTAAATCAATTTGTTATCCTTCTCAACTAAAACCAGGCGAAGACATATAGTGAATCAATTTGTTATCCTTCTCAGCTATAGCGAGCATCATCTGCTCTCTCAGAGCCTTATTCTACGTCTCTCTGCTTTTACTCTGATAGTAAATCTGTCACAGGAATCCTAAACTTAGGAATATCTTCTAAAATGTAATATTATATTGTAGAGAATGAATGTATCCTATCTGTTAGTTAATTTGTATGTCAAAGTCTCTCCTATGGAAATTGTGTGTCAAAAGTCTTTCATTAAAACTATGTTTTGTAAATAATTGTTCTCTTGGTGCTTTTCTCCTTGGGCCTCCACTGAAAATGGACTTGTAATCCAATTGGACACTCCCAGTCAACAAATGTAAAATAAATAAATAAATAATAAATAAAATTGATAAGAATGTATTTGTAGTTAAATGCTGCCAAACTGCTTGTATCCACTTATAATTTACCAGACTACTCTTCAACATGCTACCATTTGTTTTCATAATTATTTGGCTTATCAGCAAGTGTAGAATAGTAGCTTGTAGTTCCCTAGTCAGGTAATTTTAGCATGGTGACTGTTTACTAACTTAGTCTGAGACAGAAGGTTGTGGTGTTAGAGAATTTTGCCACTCTTCCCTAGAAAATAGTGTGTGTGTGTGTGTGTGTGTGTGTGTGTGTGTGTGTGTGTGTGTGTGTGTGTGTGTGTGTGTGTGTGTGTAAATGTCAGTGTCATAGGCTGTATTTAATTACTACAAAGCCTGCCACCCAACAGTCCTCAGATTCAATCGATCCAACAACCTCTACCTCCCATCCAGCTGGGACTACAGGCATGCATCACCGCACGGCGGTGTCAATGTCAGTGTAAGAGTTTTATTCAAACTAGGGTTAGTGAGCACTGGAAGGAACAGAAACCCATAGAGAGTGGTCAGAAAAGGGTCTGCGGACATAGAATAAAGACTGCTGGGTGGAGTGTTCAGTGTGAAGTCTGCAATCTGTTCATGAATATGGATGGTAAAGGTTTCTACCTACAGTAATAGAACCATGTGTATTTGCTCCATGTGCTTTTGGCCAAGCTGCACTTAGTAAGTTGTTTAGTGATTTGTATGTCTATGCCATTTTTATACTTTAGTACATTTCATACAACTGGTGTAACTCAGAGACCCATACCCATGGCCGGTGTCTAGATTTATATCTAGATAAATGTATCGATGAGCGGTGTACATTGTGTAGCCTCTATCAACCATGCATAACAAAAGCTGGCTCATTTTTTAATTCAGTATTCCTAATGGCTTTAGCAGCTTTTAACTTAGTGACTTGCTTAAGCCAAGTTCAGTGACCTTAAATTACAGTTCAAAAGAAAAAATGCATTTTTGTCATAAAGGTAACTACTGGTATTGCAAGGAGATGAGATCGGTCAGAAAAACAAGAAAAACTTTTGTTTTAAATTAACAAACTCAAACTTTTTTGTTCTAAATTTTAGAACAAACTAAAAGAAGTTTGTTAATTTAGACTATTTGTTTTTGGGACATAATAAATTACCTGGAAATGTTAATTTATGTTAAAAAGCTAAAGCTTAAAAAAAGAAGTTGTGTTTTTTGGGAGGACCTGTTAATTCTCGTTCGACAGTCTGCTCTCTGTTTTTTCCCCGTTTGTTTGGTATTTCTTAGTTTGCAGTGCCTGTGTTTTTTAATAACTACTGGTATTGTTTGGAGTCATGTCTTCTTATTTGCACTTTTATAGCTATAACGTGGAGATGGTGGGCACGCTCCATTTCACTGAAAAATCTATTTTCCAATACACTCCTAGATTCCAATAATTTGTATACTTACCCATTAAATCTTGCCCATTTTCTGCACTATTAGTGAGCCTTTTATGTTACTTTCCTACACTCCTGTCATGTTGACACAAACATTTTTTCTGAACTTTATTCAAACAGCAAATTTAGAGCCCTAAATTGTTTTTCTTTCTTTTTTTCTTTGTTTCTTTCTTTCTTTGGTATTACAGCAAACAAAAAAAAATTGTATTAATATTGTATGTATTTCTGTAAAGTGCTTTAATAACATTCTTATTTCTCTTATCAGTGGTAGGATTTTCTTTCCTTCATAACTTGAGTAATTTTACTTTTACAGTTTATAATGATATTTTACTTGGTATATTTTAGTCCAAATTTCAGTTTTAAAGCATTCCTTTTTCTTGTAGCCTGCAGGCCTGTATCCATACCCAGGATTTTACTCTTGTCCCTACAGACTCCCAGCCCCCTAAGCAAAGTCTAAATTATTATTTTTGTCTTTAAAAAATACACACGACTTTTCCTTGTTATTTTTGCTTTTTCAATATAAGGGATTATTATAGTTTCCTGCATGCAGTGGAACTAGAATTTGATTATTTTCTCCTTAATTTAGCTAGATTAGTAAACAAAGTATCATAGATGCCCCACCCCCCATAGCAGATTCGCTAATTCTGCCAGCCCCAGTTCAGTCAGGCAATAATGAAATAGAACCCTCATAAATTGCAGTATAGTTTATATTGACTAATTCAGTGGTGAGCAATAGTGTTTGTCATGGGTCTGTCACAAAAAGAGATCTCCAGATTTAGGACAGTTAGTTGAGAACACCAGGTTCTAGACTCTCCTTTCTTGAGTAAGTTCTTGTCCTGAATATCTGAGGCCTGCCCATGTAGGACATCTAGAATGTTCCTGCTCTTTGTGATTGCGGTCATGGTGTCCATCTTATATATGGCATATAAAATTCCCTTGTATAACCTACAAGACCTCCTGTTAGTGTGTGTGCTGTTGCCTTGATTCCTTTCTTTACACAGAGGGCTGTATCTTCTACTACTTTACTCATGTCTCATGCATGAACTGTGAGCCTTAGCATGTTCGCATCTTATTCATGGCTGTCTTTCTGTTTTGTTTCTGTAACTGCTACAAAGTCAACATGTCATTCTTCCTTGGCTCATAGTCAGGATTTTTGGAATTGTACACCAACTTCCAAAGTCTCCTAAAATGACCAGCAGAAGTAAAAATAAAAACATGGTTATGCCATTCATACCTTCTGTATACCCATGCCCACTCAGTGATATCTATACCATGCAACGATTTATACTTTTTCAGTCATGTATGACATTTCTATGTCTCCTCTCACTTTTCATCCTATTTTCTATGTATTAACCATCATAATATAAACACTTTTAGTAAAATCTCACATTATGCCGTCCATTTTATCACCAAAGTCCATATTTTCAATAATATTCCTGGAAGGTCTAACTGCTGCCTTAGGAGTAACTTCCACATATTTAATGATTGAAGATGGTGGCAACAATGTTTAAGTATGTCTGCTCAATGGTGTATATGGCTAGTCATCTACATTGTGATTACTCAACTAGTATGTTCCTGAGTTCCCATATATGTATGGTGTCACCGATTTCACATCTTCACTAGTATTGCTGGAAGCTCTAACCTACTGCCTTAGAAATATCTTCTACATGTACAGTGAAGGCTGTCACTATGCATGCAAACTTACATATTTTTTTAAATATCTATGAACTTGTCCATGTAAATTACATAATCTAAACAAGTAATGTCCCAGTCATTTCATAAGATCAAAAGAAATCTATTTCACAAATTATATAAATCATTCTGCATTTCCACCAAGTAGTATAAATTAATTATTGTAAAGATGGCATAATTGATATATTATCACTGAATGTAAATAGGTGCTGCCTGTGTTCTACTTATGCATGCAAAAACCAAAACCTGCCCCAGTATTGTACATTTTGTCTGTATGGCATGACACTGAGTAAAGTAAAATTCATTTTTTCTACTAAATAATTAATTATACTTGTATTACTGAAACCACGGATAGCTGCTGTGTGTTTTTTAGTCCTTTGTAATGATGAATTATCCTAGAGAAAAAAAAATCCACATCCAGTATGTGAAAAATGAAGGAACAGTCAGACAAAAATCATCTTTGTTTAAAAGAAATATATCTAATATAATTACATTCTGTATAGTCATTATTATGTAGTACCGATAGCAGGATTACCTTTATCAGATATATTATTTTATAAATTCTATCCTCTTGAAGATTTGGTAGCATCCAATTCTCCTTAAGATAAATTGGAAAACAATGCCCTCAACGTAATTGTTAAGGCATCCTTTATGGCTCTTTTGCACAGTACTTCAAAAACAACCAGTATGCATTTGATAATGGTCTGGCTTGTGTGAATATTAAAATATATGACAAAATCAGTTGACTGTGGGAAAGACTTTTGTTAGACTTAGGAACACTGCACTTTTATTAACTTCTCATTTGTGGGTATACAAATTCAGGAGCTTTATTTAGAAATATCTACATGCTACTCACCTGGTTGATTGAATTAGATGTTGTTGTAACCCCCTCCACTATGTGTGAAATCTGTGGATGGTCAAACAGAGGGTACTTGGCTCTGTCTTGTTGAGATATTGCCAATACCCACTTTATTCTTGAGATGGGGCAGCAGGACAGGAGGGGTTGGGCAACAATTAAGACAGGTTGTTTGATGCTGCTTTTATTTTAATTCCAAAGGCAATTTCATAGGAGGAGGAAGACTGGGGACATTTCCATGAAAAAAAAAAAAACATTTGATGGGGGTAATGGCAAGGTCTTGAAGTGAAGTTACCTGTCCATGATTCAGGTGATTAAAATGCAGATTAAGTTGTACACTGGCTTAACATGTGTTAGTCTGGGGTATAAGGTTATATTCAATGACTGCAGCTGCTCACTCATTCTGGTTTTAGTTTTTCTATTTCTTCCCTGCAGCATTTGGAAAAGCCTTTTTCTTTCAAATATGTCTATAGAAAGGCTAGATAAAAGTGAACCACAAAACTTTGCATCATTTGTTGTTGATTATAACGCTGTGTACTGTTACCCATAATAGGTTTACTCAACTCCTGATAACTGGATCTTGATGCACCAGCCCTTTGTTCTTTATAATTATTATTTTAATGTGCTTTGCAAAGCTACTACTTAATTTAAAAGCTAAGGCATTATGGTTAAATAAAAAAAAAACAAATTTGATGTTGGCATATAAATGGATTATTTCAAAGTACAGTTCATTTGTATCACTCTTGAAAAATGTTTAACATGTGAATAAACTAGTGTTGTCTAAAAGTTACCTGAAACAACATGCCCTGTGAGTATACATGCCTCCCAAAGGCTTTGCTCCTTGTGCCTCCTTTTACATCATCTGGTGCATTGTGCAAATATTCTGCCTCAACCCCAGTGCATTGTGCAAATATTCTGCCTCAATCCCAGTGCATTGTACATATATTCTGCCTCAGCACCAGTGCATTGTGCATATATTCTGCCTCAGCCCCGGTGCATTGTGCATATATTCTGCCTCAGCACTGGTGCATTGTGCATATATTCTGCCTCAGCACCGGTGCATTGTGCATATATTCTGCCTCAGCACCGGTGCATTGTGCATATATTCTGCCTCAGCACCGGTGTGCATATATTCTCCCTCAGCACCGGTGCATTGTGCATATATTCTGCCTCAGCACCGGTGCATTGTGCATATATTCTGCCTCAGCACCGGTGCATTGTGCATATATTCTGCCTCAGCACCGGTGCATTGTGCATATATTCTGCCTCAACCCCTTCGACTACTCCTATGTTGTCTGTAGATTGTACCACATTATAATTATCATTCCGCCCCTTCTGTTCTCCATTCTCTCTTATCTAGTACCTGTGTCTGCAGCCGATATTTATGAATGGGGACCTATCATTGTTACTGTTTCTTGTGAGGGATTAGTCTAACATATTACCAGCATTCCAACTATTTTTTTTTTTTGTAGTTCCAAAACCCATTCTACATTTACTGTATTATCTTTCTCATTACATGTCAGTAGCTCCATTGTGGCACAAATGGATAAAACTGTGGCTCCAGTGACCTTGATTTGACTAATATGCATGTGTGTTGGAGAAACAAGCCAGAGATCATAACTAAGCAGTCAGTGGTCAGCTCACCCATCCCAGGGAAAAGAAATGGATTTGGTCTGCTCTCTGACTGCCATGTGGTAGAGTCCACACGGGGAAGCACACATGGAATTTGAAGTTTTGTTTTACCTAATGATCCATAAGTAAGCATAGTATGGCAACAGTGAGCTCTCATCAGCTTGGCATTAAAGACTTGATATAAAGTTATAAAGAAAGGAGCCCACTACTGAGCCTTGAGACACTTCTTGGTCACATATATATTCAGAACAGCATTTCCCAGTTAAATCTAGCAGAAGATCATGTCACTCAGATGGCTTTTAAACTAGTGATAAGCTGACATAGTCCAAGAGCTGAGAGGGTGTGCATTAGTTCAGAGTGGGGTACAGTGTTGAAGGGGTTAGATAGCGCTACAAATAACCCAGGCTCTCCTTATAATGCACTTCGTGCTTTCCTAATATGTGCTAATGCTATTAATTAGGACAGTGCTAACTGAGAAGGCCTTCCTGAAGCTTTCTACTCCAGTCTCAGGTATGGAAAGCACTGATGCAAATCATCATTTGTTGGTGATAGTGCACTCAAGGACTTTCCCCTAAAGTTCAGTATAGAGGTAGTCTGCAATTACTCATCTCAGGAGATATACCCCATTTGTGAAAGGAAACGAAATGACAAACCTTACAAGCAGTTGGAGCTAGACATTCTCAGATACATCTTTTTATCCAGATGGTCTGTGTGATGGCTAACAAAAACCTGGCCAAATTTATAAATGTTTGTAGTAATCTTTTTGATCTGCTAAGCCATGGTGTTTTATTTTAGCAAGAAGTTTTCAGACAGTGAATATGCTCAATTCCAACCGTTTAAAATTGTGTTAAGTTACATAAGTTGTTACTGTCTGAATGGTTGTAGGTATGACTAGTGGTGGATTATAATATGGTCCATTTGGACATTTGCCTGGGAGCCCACTGCTCTAGGGGTGGGGGACAACAACTGTACTATCTTCAGGACAATATAAACATTTTAACCTTGTATGAGACAGGCTGTAATGACATAATGATCTGGCCCTTTAAAACATGATTTTTATCTGTGAAGGTTTTTTTTGCCAAACAACGTCAGTGAGAATGAGTTAAGTATCAGAGTGTACAAGCAAACAAGCTACAGTCTGTGGGATGAGAGGCTGAAGGCATTAGTGCAAACAAGAGGCCAGACTCAAGAGCATAGTTAGTATTAGTACTACAAACTGAAGTGGGCACTACACATGCTGACAGGAGGTTCCATGCAAAGCAACTCATTTTTTGTTACATTAATTGTTCTCTGTTTATGTTTTATGCATAAACTATTAAGCCACACATTAAATTAACAACATCAACCCGAGCCAGAACCATTTCTCAGTCGTGCTATTAAAAGTCATTTTTGTTTGTACTGAAGACAAAGGTTAAAATAATTCATATATCTCCTGTAATAATGCATAGTACACTAACCACAGGTCTGAAGACATTTACCTATCTTGAGCAAATAACACCTGTAAAGCTTTGGAATATTGCCAAAGATTCACTATATGTGGTTCCCATATGCTGGTGGGTAGAATTACCAGTTTGGTAAACTGATGAAGGAATTATTATAAATATAGGTTCAGGCCCTACTGTAAAGGTTGTTTCATACATCTGACTTTGCTTGGCTGCAGAATTCTCAGTTTCTTTACTCAACAATCAGAGACAAAACCAAACATAATTTCCTGTAAAGGCCCAACACGAGGGACAGTTTTTAAATATTACTCTCATTCACATAAAAAGTTAATACAACAACAGGTTTTACAATAACATGCATTTTTCTAAGCAATAAGATGTTTGAAACTGGATTTTTCCGTATTATGACTGACTGTAAACCTTAGTGATTTACCCGAATATATTGAAAAACTGTGAACTATAAAAAGATTCATGGTCAGGTTAGGGATATGTTTATTGAAAAAAGGATCCCTTTGGAAGTTTTTAATTATTTGAATATAGTTTCTCCTATTATTCCTATGTTGTTTGGTGTTCCTAAGTTGCATAAGCACATTCACAATCCCCCAATGCGACCAATAACTTCAGCTTGTGGTAAATGCCTAGATTATAGGTTGAAAAAATTCTTGATTTCTGAAAATCAAATATGTATTGGAATTTTTTGAAAATGGTTAATAACTTGGGTTTTGATTCTACATGTAACTTTGCAACAGCAGATGTCAAGGATCTTTATTTAGTGATTCCCCAATATTTAGGTATAGAGTGGATTTTAGATTTTCTTCTAAAAAAGGGGGTACCACAGCTAGAGCTGAATTTATATGAGGAACTTTTTGAAATTGTGCTTACAAATAATTTATTTTGCTTTGATGGTGAACTATATATACAAAAATGTGGGGTGGCAATGGGATCCCCCTGTGGGGCCATTATTGTCAATTTATTTATGGCAGCTTGGGAGCATAAGTTTGTTTTGGATTCTGTTTTTACATCAAATTTAATATTGTATTTACAATATTTGGATGATTTATTTATTTTATGGAAAGGGGATGGCTCTAGTTTCAAAGTTTTTGTGGAGTATATAAACACAGCTACTGCATTTTTGAAATTCACTTGGGAATTCAATAATGATTCTATCTCACTTTTGGATGTACACTTAGAAAAGGATTATAACTGTGGCAGATAGGTTTCTAGGATTTATAGAAAGAAAACATATTCTAACAGTTTTCTTACAATTTTAAAGTGCACACCCCCATCATCAAAAAAGATCAGTGGCCAAAGGCCATTTGGTATGGGCTGCAAGAATAGTGTCATTGGACAACCATTTTAAGTTGGAATGTGATTTTTTTATGTTCACTGTTTAGTAAGAGTGGATACCCGGATGATATGTTGATTAATTTATGAAGGGAAGTTGAAAATAAGAGAAATTATGGTAACTTTCACCCCATTTTGAGTGGTTTGAATAACAAAGTGGCCCAAGAAGTCCCCATGATAATGATTGATTCATCTTGTGATCAACATATAGGGGTGGAAAACACAATTCAGTTTATTACACAGTTTAGTACTGACCACCTACTTATTCGGAATATCTTAATTAAAAACTGGCTGATTTTGAGGGAGGAAAGTCTCTCGAGGGAAAGACTATGATTAACACCAACACTAGTGTTTAGGAGAGGGTTTAATTTTAAATTTTTTTAAAAAAACTTGAATGGACCATGTCCTGGCAGGAATCTCAATATGATAAAATGTGGTCGATGCCTATATTCTTCCAAAATTGCATCAGGGACTAATTTTCAAGTTGGGGCGCATGTTTACAAAATTAAATGCAGATTTGATTGCAATAGTAGAGGAGCTGTCTGCTTAGCTTTTTTTCAAGAATGTATGGCATACTATGTGGGTAAAACTGATAGAAGGTTATGAGATAGAATTTATGAGCATGAGAATGGCATTAGGATGAAGCAGGTTACTAATGCCCTTGCTAAACATGTTAGGGGCAATTCTGGACATTATTTTAAATATATGGCCATTGATAATGTCATTTTAGGACCAAGAGGAGGTCAGAGCTAATGTTGGAGAAGAAACAATTATTATGGCAATTAAGGCTTGATGCCTTTAAATGGGCAGGTATTAATGAAGTCTGTTCAATTGCTTGTATTCTTAAAATAAAGGCTTTGAATAGATGTTGTATATCAAAATAATGTGTTTAAATATATATTTTTACTTTTTTATACTTCAAATATTGTATAAAATATATGAAATTATTTTTAAAGTTGGGTTTAGAATGCTTAAAGTCTTTTTATGTAACTTTAGGATGTTGAATTTTGGTGTTTGTGTTCTTATAAAAAAGGGGGTTGATTTTATTAATTAATTAGTTAACCAATAATTGGGTTGAACTGTTGACTCAGGATGTATTTTAAGCAGCAATTTTGTTGTCTTGGATTATCTGAAGACGTTCACAGTGAGTTGGACGAAAGTGCTAATAAACAACATTTTAAACAGCATTTTTGGATTGCCTTTTGGATTTTGCCTGGTTTACTTACAGCCATTTACCTTTTATTTGTTTTATTGGTTTGCTTAGTTTGTTTTTTTAATATTGAAAAACTGAGTGGCAGGGCAAAAATATGAGGAAGAATCAGGAACATTTCCAAAATCAGTGATAGTTGAAATGTATTCTTGGCTGTATTTTTTGGCTACTGCACTGCTACCAGACTTGACTGTGGTTATGATTCACCCTCTGTTAGAAAAGAAACAAGGAAGATTTATCTTTGTGTATATCTTTCAGCTGTATCTCAAAATGACTAACAGCCCTCATTTTGCATCTTAAAACTTCATGTTCCACATTGAAAGTGGCTGTCACACAGTTTTTAATTAATACATATGGTAAATTATACTGAATTATATTAATTCACCAAACATATATTTTATAAATATAAATCAGCACATTTCAACCATGCTATCAACATTCTTGTTGAAAAAACAATGAGGTGCATTCTATACAGAGGTAACACCTGAGCCAAAAATCTTTAACATAGTAAATTTAGTCAAATAAAAGCAGACAAAGAAGTTGATCATAAAAATAATTAAACACTTTCGCCCCTATAATACAAGGGACATCAGCAGAACTAAACCAGCTTGTATCACTTCCTTTTTGTAGCCATCTGGATCTGCTGTTAATTTAAATAATAAAACAATTAACAATTATAATAAACAACAATAACTATAAGACAAAACCCTAGCTATTAATAAAACATAAATGTGATAAAATATCCTAAAATATAAAACCCATTAAAACATTGATGTAGAATAGTGTCATAATTTATCATAATTTATGTCCTTTCAACAGCCAGAAACAGTAAAAAAATTTATAAATTAATATATTCACTTGATTTGTGTATTTTAGGACATATATCCTATTTTGAACCATCTAAAAGACATCCTTTAAAACATTCATAAATATTTTACAAATTTTAAACATTGTAAACAACTGAAAACCATTCAAGAGCCATGTAAAAACGCATATTACGAAGCAAACATGATAAGACACTAAAGAGCATTACATTTTTTCCCACTATCTAGAATATTTGATGAAAGTGTAACTAACAAATCTATCCTAAGAAAATAGATAAAATTGTTAAATAATTATTTATAATTTAGCCATTCTCATTTTTAACACCTGCTTTAAAGAAACGCACTCATTTAAACCTGGTGGGTTGCTTGCACTTAAGTGAAGTTGCCATAATAATTCCTTATACTGAAGTTTAGTCTCCCATGCCCACCCCCCTCTCCTGCCTCAGGTTTATAGTAATTTTTTTCCAAAATGCCAAATTCAAACTTATGGAAACGTGAACAATTTAAGGAATGGTTGTACAAACGTTGTGATTTGTTTCTACTCTTATCATAATTATGTTCATAAGTCATTTTTTTAAAGGGTGTTATGTTTTCCCATTATATAAAACTTGAGCATACCTCAAATTTTGCTATGACACCATACCTGAAATGCTGAAATTACCATTTTCAGTATCAATAAATGTATTCTACCTTATCAACAACCAAAATGTAAAAACTTTGTTGGCAGACTCCACATTTTGAAGTACCTCAACCTTTTCGTATTATTTACATCTTTTTTTCTTCTACTAGTCCTTTAAATTTTTTTGCAATTTTATGCACAAAGCTAGGTCCATTTCCTACAGTATTAAATACGGCATAATTTGTTCTCAAAATGGCCCATTTTTTCTCTGTTATATGTTTAACCTCCTGTACGCCTTCATTATAATGTATTACTTTAAAAGGTATCTGTATTTGCTTTCACTTTGTGTGACAATCTCATAAAAAATATCTAACATACCAGAAGGGTAACCCCTTTCCTTAAACATGTTCTTTTATTTATTAATTTTTTTCTATAAAATAATCTTCACAGGACATCACATGAGCTATCCTCATAAATTGTCCCTAGACCATACTTTTTATGACTGAAAGGGTGGTAACTAGAAAAATGCAAATAAACATTGCTAAAAGTTGGTTTCCTATATACTCTAGGTATAAAACAACCTTTGCCCAGTGCTATAATGGCATCTAGGTAATTAATACTAGTGGGATTTAAATAGTATGTAAATTTAAAAAAAATCATGAACAACTATTCAAGCTGTCAAGGAGTGATTTTATTAAATACAATGGACAACTCCATAAAATAAATATATTGTCCAAGAACTGTAAGTACAATTTACAATATTTGCAAAAAATCACTATTAAAAATTAACTTTCTTTCCCAGGCAAGGAGCACCAAATTTGCACATGCCACACCCATGGCTACCCCTTTCACCCGTTTGTAGATTCCTCCTTCAAAAGACAAACTTGTTATCAAGTGCAACAGACATACGATCCATAAGTAAATTGATGCCATATTTGTGCAAAAAATGAAAAGTGTTCAAACTTTCACAAAACAATTTGTATTACATAAATCATTGTTAAGCCTATCTAGAAAATCCCAAGAGTCTTTTAATAAATGGGTTGTAGCTGAAAAGATTGGTTTAAGTAAGTGTTCAATGTTCACTGCTAAAGGATGCATATTTTAACCCTTTGTGGTTACAGTGGCCCTAAAAGGGGATTAACAATTGACTTGTGTAGCTTGGGAATCCCAAATATCACTGGAATGATTGAGTGAGTTTTTTTTTTAATTATACATATCCACATCAATTCTATGATAAGGAGAAATGTTTCAATATTTAAATGAATTTTTCTGTATGGAATATAAACTTAGTTCCTTGGATACATTAATGTAAACTGCCTCAGCATGCAAAATATCAAACACAGTGCTATTATAGTCAAAAGTTTTAAAAAAATAACCACTCCCCCACCTTTATCAGGCTGCATAACCTGTATACGGGTATCACCCTTAATATGATATACATAATATCTGTCTCTTTCTTATTTAAATTGAGCTTACATGCATTTTTATACTACTAGTTAATTTATATAGATCTTCCTTACAAGCATCTTTGAAAAGCTTGCATAATAAGCTGTGGTGTGGGGGGTGTTAAATGTATTTTTCTTCTTAAATTGTGACATTGTGCAATCATCCAAAAGATCCACTCTGTCTTCCTCATCCTTAAAAAGTGCCACGAAATTTCATTTCCTTGTGAAAAGTTTCAACTCCGCTTTTTTGAGGGTACACATTTAAAACCATTTTCGAACAGTGGAAAATAGTCACTGGTAATTTCAATGTGACTATAGTTGACTATCTTAAAACCTTTGTGGGTAAGTAATATTCCATAATATTTGGAATTGATTATCTCCACTTCCCCTGTCCTCCTTGCTGTAATACTGTTTGGGGTAAGTTTGTTTGTTGTTCTCTTTCATATGATTGACATGTTGAGACCCTGTGTCCCTCAACTTGTGTGTCTAACGCTATAAACATTCAGACCTCCTTAGGAGGAGAGAAGTTTCCATATTCTGTGAGTTATTAAAAAACTCTACATGATTGTCAGTTTTATTGTCATTATCAATAGTATTACCCCCCATGTTCTCATCAAATATGGTACCATTATTTTCCCCACATTATTCTGTTTATTTTTATAATTAAACCTTAACAAGATATGCTTGATGATTTTGGTATTGCTTGGTATTCCTTTCCCATTTTTTACATTTTGTATTAAAAACTTCATTTCTCTTTTTGTCAGCTTTTTTGAAAACATCCTGAAACACGCCACTCTAACTTTCAAATGGTAAATAATGTGCAATAGTTGCATCAAATTTCCCAGTTTCTATAATTAATTTATTAATATTAGATTAATATTTCTTAATTAACGAGTCCATTAGTTCAAATCCATGCTGATTGAACATTTTAAAGTCTGGGTAAAAAGGAGTGTTGTAGTCCATCCCACTCCGGAACTTGTATACCCAAAGCCCCCAGGGGCGCTATTCTCCTCTACAACCACTCAGTCAAATATCCATTGTCTAATTGTAAGTTACTTGCCTTACTAAGTTTATTCTCAGAGTTAAAGATGTTCTGTTTAATAGTGATTTGCCTATAATGTGTTTTTTCTTCAACAATACAGGTATTAGAAAAAGAGAATGACTTAAACAGCCAGTGAGTTAAACCCTGTCTCATTGTAGTATTCATGGTAATATGTTGTTGAGATGTCATCCTGTTACCAAAGACATTGGCCTTCATGGTTCCATCACCACCACAAGTGGAGGAAATGGACTGGTTCCTTACCAGAAGTATTTGCTCCAGTGCCAAGTTCATTATCATTCACGTGATGATCAGCTCGGTGTGTAGGTTGCTCAGTCAATACAGGCACAGTTTGAGAAAGAAGTGACACTAGTTTAGTAACTTCACCCCTTAAAATAGAAATGTCTTAACAATTCACAGAATCACTGGCTTGTAGTGAAAAGTCAGTGTACTATAAATGCTTTCAGAGAACTGTGAAACTCCAAAAATGCCCATCACTGCCAGTTGGTTTTTTTTTTGGATTTCCTTTGCATTCTGTCAGATGTTTCTCTTTCAGTAACATTCTTGTTCAAATTGTTTGCAAGTTATTAGTAAGTATCCACATTTTGCCCATTTTTCCACATTATAAGACACCGCTTTCTACATTTTGGAGATGGAACGTTGAGAACTATGATTGCGAGTATGGCTTCAATGGAGCAGTAACAGGATGAAATTTTAAATTGTAGAAAACTGAAGCAGTGACACCTACTATGACCATATCTTGGTTACTTACTACTATATATATGTATATATATATATATATATATATATATATATCACAAACATATGTCTGATATATACAGTAAGTAAAGTAGCAGTAACTGCTGGGTTTGGGGGTATGTGTCAGTTCGTGGAAAAAAGTAACTTAAACTCTTATCATTTGCACAAGCTAAATAGTCTGAATTTGTAGGAGTAGTGTGTGCATTTGTGTGAAATAAGTTGGAATATTTTTTTTCTGTTTGTATGAAATAAACTTGAACACCTTACTATGCCCATTTGTGTTTATTTTTCACCACAATCAGACATCTTAGGTGTACATATTCAACAATGGGGTTATAATTGCTGGGGTCAGAGCCCATCTGTATATAAAAATTACAGATTTCTGTCATGTTCCCATTCTAGGCTGGTTTTGGGGGGTTAAAGTGATTTATATGAAGCAATATGGAAACCTTTACTCTGGCTATTGTTTGAAATTTTGTTGAACTACTTTACTGTACTCATTATTTTTTAATGCAAAAAGTGGATATAACTGCTGGGTGATGTAGGGATGGCTGTGTGTGGATGAAAGTAACAATCCCTTGTCATTCACTTTTGTTTGAAAAACATTAATATAGTCTTGAGAAATCAGTAGTAACAGTATGTATTGGTATGAAGTAAATTGAATTACTTTGGTGTGGCAACTGTTTATGTAAAGTCATCTTGGAATACATTACTGTGGCCATTATTTTACCAAAATCAGACATCTGAGGAATATACAGTAAATATGTTTATACTTTCTGGGTATGGGGGGCTGTCCAAAGATGAAATTGACTGATCATGGCCCTTTTGTCACAATTATGTTGTATAGTTATTAGTCTGTATTTGGAAGACTAGTGTGTATTTTTGTAAAGCAGCTAGAAATATTTTATATTGGCCATTGTATCAGATATTTGAGGTGTACGCAATCAACTGGATGTCATTGATAGGCATGGGAATTTGTTAATTGTAATGGCAGCTTCCTGAGTAATCATTTATGGTTAAAATATTCTGGAATAGGTAATTGTGCTACTGTTAGTAAATTTTATATAATTTCTTGCTGGAAACATGTTCAAGACTACTAAAATGCCAAAGAAATGCAGATGATTTGTTTTGAATTATATTTGTTGCTTAATAATCAATGAGATGAATTAAAATATGTATACTTATGCATGGTCTAATATGTGTGTGTGTGTGTGTGTGTGTGTGTGTGTGTTGGGGGGGGGATGCATTGCTTGCAAATCACCCAGGGCTCCAGGGACACTTAATTCACCACTGGGTATAAATAGCAACATTTAGACTTTTTTTTTCAAACTATTTCATGAATAGGTCTGGAGTCATGTTTGGCTGTCATTTTGTAAAAAATATGGTGTAGAGTTGCCACTAGGATAAAGATTCTTATTCATCCTTTTCAAGATCTTGATTCGAGCAACTCATGTACTATTCCTCCCTATCAAAGGTGACCCTTTTTGTGATCTAGCATTCTTACAGGTGTTTCTGAGCAGCTGAAAGGGAGCATTAGGATTGAATCTTAGCCAGTGGTTTCATGTACCAAGCCTTACCCCTTTCTATCATAAGTGCTTTCAGTTTGTCCAAAATCCAGTCTGGGATGAATGTTTCAATCTTTTATAGGCACATTAACATCCAGCATTTCTGTAATAACTGTTATAAAATTGATAAGAAAGCAACAAGCGAATGAAAATAACTTTGCTGCTGCCATTTGATATTCAAGAATCATTGGTAAATGACATTGTTGTCCATTTTTTCATACTTTGCTCCTAAAGACTATTATTAGGAGTATTATTTTGGATGGTGTATCACAGAAGTGTTGCGGGGGCCACTGATATTGATCTTTCTTTTAAAATACCAGAATCTTTAATACTTCCATTAGGTTGTATGCGATTATTTTTTTTGCTGTGTCTTATTTCTTCTACTTCAGAATTTTTCCAGTTTTCATATTGTTCCAGTCTCTATCAAATGTGTTTATTTTTGCTTATTCTGGACCAAACTGTTTACTGTTGTTTTAATTATTTTATAGACTAAACCATAATCTATACAGTTTTGTGTTCCTTTAAATTTTGACAATTCTTGTTTGCTCAATCAAGTGTTTCTCATTATTTTCTTTTTGCCTCAGACTCAACATCTATACAAAAATAACCGTATCTGTTATTTTTTAGTAACTCTGGTCTTAGTTAATAATCATATTTTACTATGCCTTACCTTTTGTGCCATCAGTTAGATTAGTCATTCTCTTCCAGTATGAATTAATAACCTTAAGTTTTTTCAACTCACAAGATACTCATTCATAGTTGCTGGTTTTAATCAATTACTTTATAGTATTATCAATGACTTTGGTGATATGTAATACTAAACTCAGCCTATTACCTAGCTAATTGGTTGATTGACAGAACCCATATAGTTAAAATTCTATAAGCTTCTGAGCATAAAAATTGCCAGCAATTTCCAACAGGACATATACATGGGCTTCATCCGTGTCAGCATCTGTTTCTGTGCTATAAAATCTAATGTTCCAGGCATGTGAAAAACTTAGTTTGTTATAACCACACAGTTGTCACTTCACCTGCTAACACAGTTAATTCAGTAGTGGATTAACTTTGTATACTAACAGTGATCTTAAGCTAAATGCTGAGGAATATACTATAGTTGCATTTGGAAAGTAATGCTTTCCCACCCTCTATCATATACACTGATACTGTTGTCATGGACTTTGGCATTTATGTTGAAAACTCCCTGTCATTTCACCATCATGCTGCTAGAAGAATTTAGAAATCATTCCATCTGGCCCAACTAATCTCTAAGGGCATCTTCTCTAGAACTGATGAAGTCATGGTTTCCTTGTATGCATCCTTCATAAAGCCTATCATAATGCTCCACTCAGCATGTATCTTTCAAAGCATACCATTCAATATGAATACTCTGAGATTATTAGCAAAAAAGATGATTGGTCTCAAGTGCATTAGTTGCCCACACAGAGTGGTATCCCTCTTCTTATACCCACTCTTCTAGTGACTCCTTTGTGCCAACCATTGCCTTGCTTTTCCAGTAATAAAAGACCCTGCCTATTTACACTCCTGTGCTTATGCAAAACCAGCAGCTCTATAAACACCTATACAAAGGATCTCAACTTATATCCACAAATAAATTAAACTCAGAGGCACAGGTAATTAACTCAATGCATTCCATGCTTATGGGTCAGGCTACTTGTACTTATTAAAAAAGCAGTACTCTGGTCAGTTTCAAATTAAGCTCAATAACTGGATGTGTAGTCATAAATACTCCCCAAAGTTATCCTGCATAGGCCTTCTAGACAAAGGGGGCAAACAATACTGTCCTATATATCAAGGGAGCTTATTTGGCTAGGCTGTTAATGGTCTTAGTGATTGCCTGCCAAATATCAACCTATGAACCACTGAAGAGCAGAAGCTGAATGGTTTACAAAGCTCATGTTGCTCAAGACAGATAGGCAAGATTTTTTTTTTAAAGTTGGAGACAGTTGAGTGTTTGTGGAAAACAATTATTCACTGCACACCAGGCAGAAAAGAAATACATTTATTCCAGTAATCAAGGAAAGTTGAGAATCAGGTGTAAGATTTAAGCTGCTGGGTCCAGCTGTCTTCAGAATTTTTTTCCTGGGGGATCAAAGTCATTTTTTGATGCAGAACAGGCTAAGGAGGAAATGGAAATCTTGGTCCAACAAAAAATGAACCATTATGCAGAAGGTGACTGCTTCTCATTTTTCTGATAATAAAGCACATGGAGAAAATTTGCTAGTGAAACCCCTTCCACTGTTCCAAAGGAAAATGCTTGATAGAGAAAAAGCACAAGAGTTGCCCAGAAGAATTAGGAGTACCATGGAACTGAACCAGAATTGGGAATTGAGAGATGGAGTTGAACACGAAGATGACCAGCAACATGGAAATTAGTGAATAAATGTGAGAATGCAAAGCATCCATCACATTTATGAAATACAGCTATATAAGAGTAAGTAGAAAGATTGTACTTTTGTTGTGTGAGGAACTGAAAATCATTTGCCTCACTTCATGTCATTAATGTTTGGAAGGACTCTGAGAGGAGAAGACGACGGAAAAAGCTAATCTTAAGTAAAATAATTTCTTTTCATAACAGTATTTCTGTGAAACTTTTCACAATATAAATTGCATACTTTTAAGTATTTTTTAGTTGTTTTATCCGATAAAGTTATTAAACAGATGAAGTTTTTCTTCTTCCTCTTCTCTTTCTTTCTTTCATCTTTTTTAGAATTAAGAAATATAGTCATTACAGTGCAAAAGCATGCTTAAGTTAGTAGGCTGCAATCTTGGGTTGTTGAGGTGGGGTGGGCAGTAAAAGTACACCGATCATAACCTATGTAAAGCTGATATGTTTTCTCTTACTTTTGCATAGGTAAATGTCTGGATTAATACCCTTGACTTAATCTATTAACAATTTTTTAGTGGAAACAAGTGGATATGAGAACACTGAATATAACCACCTTTTGCAACAAATGTTTCAGCTTGTCTTTCAGGCTACAAGAAGACTGCATTTTTATCTTTTTTCTTACTTTTCCAAGGAGGCAAGCTGGTAATAGGAAAATAAAAGACAGAACTTGATTTCTTCAACACTAAAAGTTAATGATTTCTGAAAGTATGCAAGGTAGTTTTTACATCTGGTGTGGGGTAAAGATAAAAAAAGAATGGCACCAATTAGTATAAGTAGAAGCACAGGTAATATCATGAATGTTAGCATGGATAACCTCAATTTCAGGTTAATCAGGGCCTGTGTTAGTAGCTGTCTATTTGGCACAGATGTTCTTATTAGGAGGGTTAAACTTAATTATTTGAAAATGCACATAGTGATGTGTGTTTGTATTAATTTACCAGGTCATTAGGGTGTTCTGGAGGTGTGCATAGGTTTATTAAAACAAAAAGTATTCTGAAATGTGGCATAGATTCCAATGTTGAGGATAAGAAAAACAATGTATTAAGGATTAACCTATCAAACATTAATTGATACATGTATCACAAAAGCTAGAAATAGAATTTTAAAAAAGCTGCCATATATAATAGGTGGGAATAATGACTTCTTATCATAATGGTGACACTTTCAATATTATCTTGGAATGTAAATGGTCTCACAGATAACAGACAAGAAGGATATAATACCCAATTGTGTTAAGAAATGTAGAGTGCAAATAGCAGTGCTACAGGAGACATATTTGGAAAGAAAATAGCATGTGAATTTGATAAAGAAAGGATTTCAGGATGGATATTCTGCAGAACATCAAGGACACAAAAAAAGAGTACTAATGTTAATTGTTAGAGGAGCTCCAGTATTGATAGAAGAGGGAAATGATAATTGTGGATTTGTAGTAGTAGTAAGGAGCTACTAGCAAGGGATGAGGATTATGCTAACATGTATTTATATTCCACCTAAAACTGTTATTTTGGAGCTTAAAAATCTGGAGAGTAATAATCATCTTTCATCAGGGAATATTACTTATAGGTGGGTACTGGAATTTGATTTGCAACACTGAAGAGATGTATCTTGGTGACCTAGAAGAGAAAATATAACAAAAGAGGGCAGATTTCAGAAGCAATTTATAAAAATATTTTGTATGAAAGATGTGAATTCAGTAGTAGGAACTCTGAGAGAATTTGCATATTATTCACCAAGGTACAATAACTGGGCTAGACTTGATAGAAATTATATTTCACAGGAACATGTCCATTTAATTAAGAACTTTGATGCACATCCAATAACTATTTCAGATCATGTGCTAATAACTGCTAAGAAAAAAGTGCAGGTTAATATAGCAAAGATGAGACACTGGCACTTCCCCACCACTCTGTTGAAATCAGTGAAATTTAAGGAATGGGTAGTGGAAATTATCCAGGAGTTATTAGGGAGGATAAAAAAGTACTCCATAAGTTATAGCTAGTGAGTGAGATAAAATGAAAGTGTAGTTTACAAATAGGGTAGAAATAAAAGGAAAAGAGATCTGGTTAAGAAGTAACAAGAATTATTTAGAGGGGCTGACAAAGGTTAAAATATTACAAGATAAAGAGAATCTTACAAAACAAGAAGAGGAGCAATTGCAGAGTGCTAAAGGGAAAATAGGGGTAACCATTTGAAATGTTGGGACCCGCTAGATTGAGTCACAAATATGGGGACTGAATGGCCAAAAGAACAGTCGTACATTCACTAAGTTAAAGTTCCCATTTCTCTGAATATTCCCTTTTGTCTATAGTAAATCAGTTTCAAAGTTAGTATGTTTAAGTTTGGGGGTGTGCGGGGTGACTTGCAACCACTGTAAAAAGAAGTTTAAAGGATAAGAATGATTTTTGATATTTGCTCTTCTGTGTTTTCAGTCTTTTTTTTTTTGGCTTTTTGGCACTCTGCATTTCAGGTGGCGTCATTTCAGTAGGGAGCTAAAAATAAAGGAGTACCTGGATAATGTGCATGAGTTTAGAAAGATTGCTGTTAAGCAACTGTTTTTGATAAGAACTCCAGAGCACAAAAGCTTTTGGCACAGCAACCTTGGCAATAGACAGTAGAAAGGATTGCTGCCAAACTTAGGAAGCCTATAACAAAAAAAAAATAATGTGAGATCATGCAGAGGTATGAAAATTTGTATAAGGTAGAAAAGTGGGTAAATCAAGACAAAACACAAATGAAAATATTTATGGAAGACTTAAATATGCCAAAGTTAGAGGTAGATGAGGCTCAACAACTAACAGTTAACCTCAAAAAAGAATGAATACCAGAACTAACAGTTAAGATAGCAGGAGATGATAAAAAAAATGGTGATGTATAACCAATCTACAGTAAGCCTCTTGGAATAGATGGTTTTCCAGTGCAAGTTTGGAATCTAGGAGGGAAGAAAGTGATGAAGAGCTGGAAGTTTTTTTTAATGTATTTTAAAAGTAGGGGGAGCACCAGCATCCTAGAAAAAAGCTGTGGCGGCAGTAATATCTAAAGGCAATAAAGAATCCTCTGATCCGGCTTCATATAGGCCCATTTCAATTTTAAACCATGATTATAAAGTGTTTATATCTATAATGTCTAAAAAAATAGCAGAGGTGATGCCAAACATTGATAGATATGGATCAGTGTGGTTTTGTGGTGGTTAGGCAAACATTTGACACTATTAATAGAACGATAATGATCCAGAGGGAATCGGAATGTAATAAAATACCACTGTTATTGGTGGGTCTTGATGTAGAGAAAGCATTCGACAAAGTAAGCTGGGATTTTATGAGTGCAATAATGGAAACAGTTGCATTTCCTGATACAATAATAAGGTTAATTAGAGGGATATATGAGGGATAGGAGGCACAAATCAAAGTGAGAGGAGTCTTCTGTAATAAGCTGCCTCTGAACAGGGTGTCCTCTTCCCCCTTCATTATTTGTGTTATATTTAGAACCACTGGCAAAGAAAATAAGAGACTCAGAAATTCAAGGCTATAACTGGTTTGATGTTCAAAAAAAGTTAGCTTTATTTGCAGATTATATTATTTTGTGCCTAACAGAATGAGAAAAGGACATCTCAGTATGTGCAATATTCTGACACAGTTATGTTTTTTTGGGGGGGGGGCTATAAAATTAATGAAGATAAAAAATACGCTATAGCTATATGCTATGTACCCACACATGAACTGGTCCAGCAATACCCATATTTACAGGGACATGATAAAATGAAGTATTTAGGAGTATGGTTTAAAAATGATTCAGTTATGGCAGTTAAGGATATGTGAGAAGAGACTAAACAGATAATACAAAAACTAAAAGTAAAAACTTTTTCATATTGATATGGATAGCAAGATGTTTAAAAATGATTCAGTTATGGCAGTTAAGGATATGTGAGAAGAGACTAAACAGATAATACAAAAACTAAAAGTAAAAACTTTTTCATATGGATATGGATAGCAAGATATTAGTAAAAATGTTCTTAGTCCCTTTAGTTTTATATACAGGTCAGGCATGATTTTATCAACCAGAGGAGAAGCTGTGTATAGTAATTAGTAAAGAGTTGAAGGATTTTATTTGGGAGGAGAAGAGGTCAAGAGTCAAATGGGATAAGTTGATCTTCCCAATAGAACAAGGAGGTTTAGGATTACCTGATTTGAAGGGATATTTTACAGCTACACAGTTAAGGCTCTTATACATAAGACAAGCAGTAATAACACAAGTGGAAAGCTACAATTCAAAATGAAAAGGGATGATGATGAATCAGTGGATTAATTCAAGAAATAATAGAACTGGAAGAGATCAAAGTATAGACAAAGAAAAAGGGATAGGGGAATCCTAAATGAAATACCTGCACTGTTTGTGTTTTTAGTTGAATCTAGAAAAGTAGCTGCTGTTAAAAAGGTATAACTAGTAAAATATCAAACAATAAGTATAGGAATCGATCAGAGGTCAGATATGCAATTTACAAAGAAACAATGGGAGGGCATATATATGTCTCCCAAATATGCAACAAAATCTGGAAGATTTAGGATTTTCCCTGGAAGTGGTTGCACAGATACTTTTTTACTCAAGGTAGACTCCAAATAATTTTTCCTTAGGTAGATGGCAAATGTTTGAAGCGTGATAGGAAAGAAAGAGGTAATTGGGAACATATGTTTTGAGTGTGTAATGAGTTTCAGAGTTTAAAAATTCCCTAGTAAGTATTCTGTCAATAATACTGGTTGAGCAAATGAGTGTAACTAAGGAAATTATTTTTTTTTTAGCTGGGATACATGATATAAATTGTCTAGGCATAGTAAGGCCTAGTTAAGTTTAATTCTGGTGGCTGCCAAAAAAAGCAATTATTAGACCTTCAAAATCTAAACCACCTATACTTGAAGTGAATATTGCAACACAGGTAAAAGAACAGGAAGTGTAATGTTTAGAAAAGGGTAGAAGTAAATTACATAGAAACAAATGGAAATTGTGGGAACAATACATGCAGAAAAACGTTTTTGGAGGAGGAATGAGGTTTAGGAGATGGAAAGAATTGAATAATTTATGTAATGTTGCTTAGATTATAGGATATATAACAATATGTGCAATGCATAAAGTTTGTAAATGTGAACTTGTTAATATGGTTTGATTACTTTTATATAAACGCACATTTTGCGAGACAGATAGGCAAGTCATTAGAGCTGGAGGCTTCATAACATGAACACAAAATAGAAAATTTAGTAGTAAATTCATTAAAATGACAGATCGGTATTAATATCTCATACTCAGGATGAAACGGTATATTGATCCTTCTGGGACATGGCTAAGGAAAATTAAAATATAAAATCCATTCACCATCTATATTTTCTGGACTACTTTTCCCAGTGAAGATCATACTGGTACAACAACATGCAATCAGGGGAGCGTGCTGGGCTGGGTAGACCATAATTCCCTATTCTCAGAAGTAGTGCCCAGCTCATCCCGTGGGATCCCTGGGCATTTCTAGGCAAGCTGAGGTGACATTATCTCTCCAATTTGTCCTCGATTCACCCAGGGTCTTCTACCTAGTAGGATGAATCTAGTAGACCCTCAATGACAGGTACCTAAGGGGCATCCTTAGTAGGTTCCTAATCCAACTCAACTGAACCTTCTCAACCTAGAGAAGCAGTGACTTTATTCCAAGATTCTTCCAGATTGCCTCGCTCTTCCTCGCTCTTCACTGGGCCTTCACGTCTACTGCTTGTATGCATGATCTTACCATTTTACTATCAACCTACAGCTCTGGAATATATGAGAGGATGGAGTCTTAGACGTGTCAGCAAACTGAGAGCTTTAACTTAGGACTCATTTCTTACTTCACCACCACAGTACAGTACAATGCCTGCAGCCAGAGCCAGATCCAGCACTAGGTGACCTAGGCATTTACCCTGGGCCCTCTGGCCCACTGGCCAAGAAGACTGCCACAACATTTTTTTTAAATAAATAAATAAATACATACATTTTATGTCTACTTTAAGGATATTCCTTAAGAATGCCCTCTGCATTTGTATGTCCCTGCATGCATTCACGCACACGCCTGCTGTTGCTTGCTACTTCTTTTTCACGTCCTTTGACAGAATTTAAATACAAGAAGTTCTAGGCAGTAGTAAACACACCTGCTGTCTGCCTCTTCTGTCTATGGATAAAATGAATGAATGCTCTGGTAAGGTGTGGGATGGCAGCTTAGTTAATTTGGTCAGGGTCAAACCCCATACTTTGGTAACAGGAGACAAGAGCTTGAACCCTCTACACTAGTTACCAGACTACGCAAAGTTTTAGTGCATTTTCAAGTGATTGTGAGCTTCAAGGAAGAAAAGTTTAGCACTGCTCATGCTAAATCTGTTTTCAATGTGTCATCACGGTTTGTTGCTATACAATTTGAAAGTAGTGTTAGTAATACAACAGGTAGTATACTTGCTTTTGATATGGAAGGTTGTGGGTTTTACTCCCACACCATGTAGATGGATTACTGATACTGTGCTACACTTTAGGGGTTGTGGGGGTACTGCTCTCCTAAGTGTGTCCTCTTTTGGATGAGATGCTTAGCAACTACAAAGTTGTTGGTTTGCTAGCCATTCCCTATTGAAATATTACCAGCTTACAAAATATATATATATATTTTTTTAATTTAACATAGACCATTTATTCTTCAAGGGCAGCAGGCACTGAATTTGTAGCTGAAACACTGAAATATAAAGTTGTTTGCTAGCAGCAACCTTTTTATTAGTTATAAATCTCTTTAATGTGGAATTATTCAGATGGCTTTTACTTCTGCATAGATTGCGCATTTTGACTGATAGGTGAATTGTAATGACATAAGTCTGAGTGACCTTTTATGGTTGAAATATTATGAAACTGGGCAGCTTTGTCATTATTGGTTCATACTTTTTGTTTTAGTGCTTACTACAAAAATGAGCAAAACTACAAATTTAAAGCACACACTATCAAGTGGTGCTGTATTATACAAGGAATATAATTTAATACAACCAGGAAGGTGAATCAAAGAACAAATGCATGTATGCGCGTCCTGAAAATGTATGCAAGGGGCCTATGGTTTGAAAATGGCCCAACGGTAAACATACTCTCCTGATGGCCAGATGCATTTTCTTTGACTGTGGGTTTCAATGCCATTTCAATGAGTGTGAGTTTCAAGGGCAGAGACATTTACTGTTAATGCTGTCTGTTTTCACTGTGAGACTGCATTCTTTTGTTTAGTAAATGTCTTTGAAATAAAAGTTTTAAATTAAATCCAAATATCTGTAATCATTGCAGAAGTAAAGAATAAGGTAGTACATACACTGACTGGTTTGAATAGTGTTTATGGTAACTGGAAAGAAATAGCCAAGTAATGGGACATTGGTATGGCTGGGGGGTGGGGATCTGCCAGGGGCCCCTGATCCATTACCCTACATAGGACCCTATTTGACCATGATCTAGCTTTGCCTGCAGCACTGTTATAACTTTACATCTACCAACGGGTCATTTTCCTGATCCACTCAAGCTTCTCTCATAAACAAAATGTAATTATTTATTTATTTTATTTTATTTTACATTTGTTAACCGGGAAATTCCAACTGGACCAGGTCCATTTTCAGCGGAGGCCCGGGGAGAAAAGCTCCAGCATCAAGTTATACAAATACAGTTCATCCAGCATAATACACAAAACAGGTTACATCATGTATGCTGAGCATAGTAATATAACAAGAACTTAATAAAAACACTCCAGGTAAAAGAAGATGTAGAACATGGGTAAAAAAACAATGTCAGTCATACATTGGTAAGAAAAGAAAATATATCAAGTAAGATTCTACAGTTAAAAGTACCCTTTCAGATGACCAAGCCTACAGGGGATCAGAGCTCTAGCATGTGATCAGAGAGGAATTTGGGGAGTTAATAGTAGTATGGGTAGGGTTATGTGATACAAGGGCGTAACCAGGTACTAAGAAGGTGCGATTTGAGGGAGTTTTTGAATATGGATGTGGAGAGGGCAGTGGACAACGGATAGGGGAAGAGAGTTCCAATTTCTGGCAATGGTGTGGGAGTAGATCGCTTTCCCTGCATTATTGTTAGCCTTGGTGATGGAGAGGAGAGATTTTTCACTGGATCTTAGGTATAGATCTGCAGTATAGATAGTAAGTAGGTTGGATAATGAGGGGTTTTTTTTCAGGATATTTGAGAATATTGTAGGCTGTGCCCATCTGGTGATAGTTAAGCAGCTGTGGTAGCTCAAGCCATTTTAGTTCTTTTAGTGCAGCACAGTAATGGGTTCTATAGGTGAGTTAGAAGCAAACTTGGCTATTTTATTGTAGCATGATTCTAGTTTGTCTAGGTCACATTGTCTGATTTGGGTAAAGATTGGTGCTGCGTATAATAGAGTTGAGAGGAAGTGGCTTTGTGCAAGAGTGACTCTTGCTTTTTGTGAGAGAAAAGACTTATGCCTGTATAGGGAGCCTAGTTTTTTGTGTACTAGTTTTATGGTATGTGAGATGTGAACATCAAAGTGGAGATTATTGTCTATTTCAATGCCCAGCAGTTTGGTGTGGTTAGAAGGGGAGATGGTGGTGCCATCCTTAGATGTTATGGTAAAGGAGAGGTTTTTTTTTATCTATTAGGGGTAAATAGTAGCAGTTTTGTCTTTTTGGGATTTAGAATTAGTTGGATACCCAATATCTATTTTTCTACAGAAAATGTTTCTACTTTTTGGAAACTCTATTTGTGAATAGAGGGTATAGTATCAAGATGGTTAGGGACATAAGACAAGATGTCTTGGGAGATATGCATCCTATGCGTATAGGTCCTCTGGTTATTACTCAAGGAGTAACAAGACACTTAGGGGTTGAGAGGACTAGGAACAGAGAGGATAAGATCAACTATCTAATGAGATATACCAGTGATGTTGACAACATACGACGGGTTATCTCCAATAATTGGCATATACTTACCATGCATACACACATAAAAGACATGGTAGGTAGTAAACCCAGGTTCCAATATGGGAATAGCGACAACTTGAAATTGATCCTATGTAAAGATCATGGCATTTCCACTGATAATAGCAAGGTAATAAAGAATAGGTTTTTGACACAGGGTACTTACCCTTGTCATCATTGTAACAGATGCAAATATATATCTAAATCACAAATGTTTAAGCATCCATATATGGATTATAATTTCTGTCCAAGTTTTTATGCTAACTGTAGTAGTACCAATTTGGTATACCTAGCTAATTGCGTGTCATGTCCAGCGTTCTACGTAGGTCTCACGAAAAGGAGACTACGTGATCGCATATACAATCATTTGTATGACATTCGCAAGAAAGATGACAGTAATGCGTTATCAAGGCATATTATGGAATGTCCGACTCATAGTTTTAACTTTAGAGTGATAGAACTGGTTCAACATAACAAACGAGGAGGTAATGCGGACAATCAACTAGCTCTTGCTGAATTACATTGGATAATGAAGTTAGCAGCACATTTACCCCCTGGTATAAATAATTATGTTTCCATTAAACCAGTACTAGTGGGGAGACAATAAATATATGTGTATTTATTTATTTATTCATTTAGTTTAATTTTTATATATGATTATGTATTTTTTGCTATATTATCTTTATTTCAGTTTATATTCATATAACATATACAATTTTATGTCCTAATATGACAATATCTATTAATTTGTTTTTTGTTCTGCCTATATTATGATTAGGTAATTCATCTGCTTCGTGCTTTATACATTTGTATCTGTTCCATATAATAGCAGCTTTAATATGATCAATTACATGTATCATTATAAATATTATACATTTTATATATTTGATAGGATTTCATTCATATGGCAGACATGTTAATACATTTTCCGGTTTGATGATGTTGTATTAGGCATATTTATATATGAGGCTGTTATAGATGCCTGATTTGGTTCTAGTGTCTGATTCTAGTGGGGCCTTGAGCTTCTTCTAGTTTAATATTAGTTCAATTATTAATAATGGTAAATAATATGTGGTATTATTAGTACATAATTTAGTTTTATGATATATGTATACATGATTTTTAACACTACTAGGCATAGAATATTTTATATGTTTTGTTAATTTATAAATTAAATTTTCAAGGACTGGAACTTTGCACACTGAACAGGTAATAATGTATTCCATTCATTTGGCTAGTGATGCAGAAAAACATTGTATATATACCAGAAGTTTAAGCTTGTCATTTGTTTTAGCGTCTGCTTCTTAAATGTTAACTGACATCTCTAACTGAGTTTAACTTGCTGTATACACAATCTGCAAGTTTAGTAGTGAATGGGTTAAGACATAACCAATTAAGAGTGTGATTAAAGTAATTAAGCAATTTATATCCCGCCTTTTTTAGTATATAAGTGTAGTTTCATTTGTAAGAAAGTTATCTGAAGAAGCGTAGCTCAGAACTACGCGAAAGCGCTGATTTTTATTCAATAAACTGGACTACGTTTTATACTGTGTCTGCCATTTGGATTTTTTCAGTTAAAAGAAGAATTTGCACATCGTGGTTGGTCATCTCACTACTTCACATTCATTTATTTTTCTACAGAGATAAAGGTATCTTGAGTGAGTGTATGTAGGGTGGTGGGAGATGAGGTGGAGCAGATTAGGGTTGAATCATCTGCATATTGTATGAGTGTGGCATGTTGTGTAGAGCATTTGAGGTTATTTGTGAAAATAGAGAACAATAGCAGGCCCAGTATAGAGCCCTGTGGGTCACCTATGGTGGTTGGAAGTTGTGTAGACAGAGTTCCTTTCCACTGGACTAATTGTTGCCTGTCAGACAAGTAGCTCCTGAACCAGGCTATAGTAGAGCAGGTGAAGGATAATGATGTTAGTAAGTCTAGTAGAATGGAGCAGGAGACCATATCAAATGCTTTTGAGAGGGCTAGGAAAATGGCTGATACATATTTGTTATCATTCCTGTGAAGGTTTATATAATTAGTGAAGGATAGAAGGGCTGTGGTAGTGCTATGATGTGGACGGAAACTGTGTTGTGTGGTAGATAGTAGATTGTTTGTGTTAAGAAATGTCATCACTTGCAAGTGGATGCACTTCTCAAGAATTTTGGATAAGGGGCAAAGGATGGCAATAGGTCGGTAGTTGGAGAATTCATAAGAATTACCTCCTTTATGGAGAGGAATGATGTGAGAGACTTTCCAGAGTTTGGGTATGTAGGATTCTAGTATGGAGCGGTTGATAAGGATGGAGACAGGATATGATAGGGAGTCACTAGCCATTTTTAGGTATGTTATCAGCTGCTAGTATGGCTGGCTTTAGTTTTAGGAGGAGTTTTTTGATAGCTGAGGTGGGCACTGGTGATAGGCTGAAAGAGAGTTTGGTGTGGGATAGATTAGGTTGTGACTGAGGTAGACTGTTTTTGGTATTTGACTGGACAGGGCTAAGATGGATTTAGTAAAATGGTTATTAAATTGAGAAGCTATGTCTAGGGTATTGTTAGTAGAGATGGGTGCTAGGGCTGTGGTTTTGCCTGACTTTAGTAGGGAGTTAATGGCATTCCAGAATTTTTCTGGACTATTTGAATATTTCCTTTGGGTGCTAAGAAAATAGTTTTGTTTGTTTATTTTGGATTCAGCCTTGGCCTTGTTTCTAAGCTGTTGATAGTATTGTCTGGATCTAGGGATTTTGTCAGTTTTCCAGATTTTCCAGGCTTTATCTCTAGCTTTTAGTAAGGCTCTGGTGTCCCTATTTAGCCAGGGTGCGTAGTTGGCTTTAACTCTGATCTTTCTGCTGCGAGCTACACTGTTAAGGATGTTAGAGAAGGTAGTATTGAAGTAGTCTACTGCCTGGTCTAACCCAAGTGTCCGTAGTGGTTCCCAGTTGCAGTGGCTTAGGACAGTATTTAGGTATCTTGGGGAAAGGTTACGGTCATCTTGTACAAATTTGTAGACTACTGGTTTGGGGTGATTGGAGTGTTTCTGGAGAAGGAAGGTGGGAAGATAATCACTAAAGTCATCTGGGAGACCGCCTACTGTATAGTTTTGTTTGGGATAGTTGGTTAGTGTCCAGTCCAGTATGGATTCTCTCTTTGTTTTCTCATCTATTCTAGTTGTTCTTTAATTAGTTGAGAGAACCCATATAGATTGATATGAGTAGAGGGGCTGCTGGAGTTACAGGCTGCCCAGTCAGTGTTAAGGTCTCCAATTGCTAAACTCCCTCTCCAGAGATAACTGCTTCCCCTGACCTGCAAAGAACATACCACTCTTTCCAGGAAAGGACCATGATCTCTAACTTTTATCACAAATGCTTCACACTCACTGGTGAACTGCTCCAATGTATTCTGCAGATCAGTTACTTGAGGCTAAGAAAGTATCATATGCAAACAACAGAAATACAGTCCTCATGTCCTAAAGATGATGGTCTTCAGATCTCAGATGGCCCTCTGTTCCTTGCTACCTCTCCATGAAATTCAAGAATGAAAGGCCATAGTTTTAATGCATTCAACTTAGCACTAAAATTGGTCCAAAACTTTTAATCCTTAATGGCAGTGCAGTGGGTCTGGTGCCCCATATTGTAATAGCAACTCTCACACGGCAACCCAGGGCACAAAGTTATATGCTTTTCCCAGAGTCACAAAACACATGTAGACATTAATGGAAGATGCCATTCACCCCTTCAATATCTGTGCAAGGATGGACAGTTGAGTTATTATAAGGCCATGATGTAAACTGCATTGCTGGTCTTGATTCAGAGACTTGACTATTGGATGAAGTTGGCTTTCCAGAACCCTGGTATAGCCTATCAGAGAGCAGCATGGTGTGTTAAAATAACAACACTCAAAACACATTGTCCTACTTGAAATCGAAAATTACTACTCCAGCTTTATATTTCAGATGTTCCATTCTACCCAGCTAAGAAAAAAGTGTTCTACCCATGATCCAAACGTTTCAGCATTTCTAACTTAGAAAAGCAATTCACTGTGTCCACACCATATGTGGACCCAGCGAATTGCTTTTCTAAGTTGGGTTTGGTCAAATATACTGGCAATTTCATCTGCGTGGTTTTGTTTTACAACTTTCAGCATTTCTAGCTAGACCTCACCCAGTCACCGACTTGCCACGGCAGGACTCTTTAACTGCCAGATTGCTATCTCCTGTAGAAATGGATTCAGTCTTGCTAGCTGGCAGTGCTCCCCAGAGGTGCATACATCCATCACCTTCAGAGTTCCTCAGTGTTCCTTCCACATCTACAGTGTCCCCAGTCAAGGTTAGCATTTCTCTACTCTCACTAACAACAGTCTGTGCAATATCTATCTTCCCCTCTTGAGGCACCAGATAGTTTGCTAAAACATCTTGGAAGTCATAGTTATTACCTGTGACTTTGTTGGGCTTCTGCTGTACCTAGGCCTTTGCTTTAGTGACAGCTGGACTTGTTGCCTGCCTTTCTTTTCACAATCTACACCAGTGATTCCCATGAGAGCATTGTCTGGGAAGTCTCTTTCTTTGACAGATTCCCTCACCACTGGTATCCATATGTCATCCTAGAGTTACCGCCATGACATACTTGACCACAGATTCCTGCTGCTTCTTCATCTGCTGAGGTTTTGAAAAGAGTGTATTCAAACTCCATGTTCTTCTCCTACCAAGGAATACAGATTTTCAGGAGATGGGAAGGAAGTCATCCCACAATGAAGCATCATGGGTTCATAGGTGTGTACTAGGCTAATGGCTCTGGAGCCTTTACAAGCCTAGCCCATAGGAGTACCCTGGTATCGTGCCACTCGACCTTAGTTCCCAGTGCCTCTATCGAGTAGAGCCACTGGAGTGATCCCCAGGGTGAATTTTCTATTTCCCATACACTCAACAAGATTTCTCTTGAAGAGGGCCAGTGAGGTGCTCTGTTTGACATGTATGGGAAGTCTATTCCATAGCATGGGCAGTTATGAATCTGTCCGTCCAGCTTGTTCTGTTGATTGTGGTAATGAAGTTGAGGTCTCTGGTGCGTGTGGTGCAGAGGTGTTGGTATTTCTTTAGATGTAGTATTTTTAACAGAGCTGGGTCAGACATGGCTTTGTAACTCAAGCAGAGATCACCTCTAAGTAGGTGATATGAGACAGAGAATAGTTGGAGTTTTTTGAGTCTGTCCATATAAGACAAGTGTTTAAGGCCTAAGATCCTCTTTGTGAGGTACTTTTGTAGCCTCTCCGGTTGTTGCAGGTGTCTAGTGAGGTACATGCCAAATGGGACATTGTACTCAATGACTGGCCTAATGAAGGAAGAGTAGAGGGAGACAATGACCTCTTTCTTCCTGGATGCAAAACCCTTAGTAATGAGATGTGCCACATAGAAGGACTTTCTGACCACAGTGGCAATGTTGTGGTCAAAAGAGAGGTTGCTGTCAACCTGTGTTCCCAGATCTCTTCTAACGCCTTCTGTGTTCAGTGGACTACCATCGATGTGGTAATTCATGGGAACTGGATTTTTCCCAAAGGGGATGACGACACATTTTTTGGCATTGAGCTTAAGGTCATGGTTCTGACACCAGTTGTTGGTCTCATTGAGGCCTTTTTGTAGGATGTAAACATAACTTGGGAGGTAATAATAGCTCCCAACTTGCAATCATCTGAAAACATTGCCAGCCAGAGTCCCTTCGTGTTGGCCTGGACTTCAGAGAAGTAGATACCAAACAGGAGAGGACCCAGGACTGAACCCTGTGGGACTCCACTTGTGACTGGTCAGCAGTCTGACTTGGCATCAGCTACTTTCACACTGTGGGTTCTATCTGTAAGCCAGTTTGCAACCCACCTAGTGATATAGGGTTGATGCCTAGCTTAGTGAGTTTTTCTATGATTCCTAAGTGGGGAATGGTATCAAAGGTTTTGGCCAAATCAAGGTAGGCTGTATGAAACACCTTGCCTTCATCCACAACTCTGGTGGCTGACTCAAAGAAGACAACCAGGTTGAGCGGGCATGATCTACCCTTCACAAAACCAAACTGTGTGGGATCCAGAGTTTGGAGATTCCCTATATCCTTGTTTATTAGGTCCATGATGATGCGTTCCAGACCTGTCAGGCTAATGGGGCGGTAGTTCCCAGGGTCTGTAGTCGCTCCTCCTTTGTGAAGAGGGATGACTGTAACAGTGCGGCATTCAGTAGGGACAAAGCCTGAGGTGAGGCTGTGATGGAACAGGGCACACAGCTTAGGTGCCAGTTCACTCTGTAGTTCATGTAGAACACAGCCAGGGAATTTGTCAGGTCCCATAGAAGCTGTATTCTTGGCCTTGAACAGTGCTGTTTTAACTTGTACAGCAGTAATACTGTGTGCCTGGCAATCTACTGGTATTGTGATTGGTCTTTTGGTGGAGGAGAGAGTGGTAAAGTTGGCACTGAATCTGTCAACCAGTATATTGCCAATATCTGTTGGCTCAGTATAGGTGGTGCCATTGTGCAGTAGCTCAGAGCAAATCTATGTATTGCCATGGAGATTCTTTTCATAACTCATAGCTAGCTTTAGAGGATTTGATGAGGGATCTCAATTTTTTGCTGAGGCTGATAAGGGAGTTTTTCCAGTCTTGGGACTTCACCTTATTCCGCAATAGTTTTGTCCTTCTGTTGTAAAGTTTGTTTATGGCAGGAGACTACCAGATTGGCTTCCTTTTTTTGGAGGAGAGCGTCTTGGTTCTATTGGGTATGGCAAGATCCATGCATTTGTGTATGTGTTCAAGCAGTGCATTGGTGTATGATTTGGCGGTCATGCAACTATTCTCCATTTGCATGGGTGCTGGGAAGTTAGCCAACTCTGTTTTTAGGAGCCCAAAATTAGCTTTGTAGAAGTTTTTCATGGTAGTTACCTTTGTGGGGCGGGTGGGAGGGATATGGATTTCCAAGGTGATTAGTTTGTGGTCGGATCTAACCAGGGAGGAGTTGACTATTGGTATAGAGCAACGGTCGCCCATGTTAGTAATGACCAGGTCAAGGATGTTGCTACCTCTAGTGGGGGTAAGAACGAGCTGGTGGAGGGCATTGGAATTAATGAATTCCAGGAAACATTGGGCAAGTGTATTGGTACATGAGTAGTTTTCCCATTTAATGGAGGGGTAGTTGAAGTCACCCAGTATGAGAGTGTTAGGTTGGACCCTAATATTCTCCAGGGTGCTTAGGAATGTGGAGGTCGAGTCTTGGGACATGGTTGGGGATCTGTAACAGGCTACAAAATGAATCAATGTCTTACCCAATGTTAACTGCACCTGAAGTATCTCTGATGCATTATGTTGGGCTACCAGTCTGGAGGTGTACACATCCTTTATGAATATGGAAACACCACTGCCTTTGGAGCTTCGCTCCAAGTTCTGGGGCCGAAAGGTGTGGAATGAGTTATAGCCTGGTAGTGCAGGGGTACTTTGTTCTGTCTTGAACCAGGTCTCTGTTACAGCACAAATGTCGATGTTCTCCATTTTAAGGAGTGCTTTGAGCGAGTGCATTTTGATATTTAGACTTCTAGCATTGAGCAGCATGACCCTCAGATTGCATTTGTTTGTAGCTGTTACAGTGGTAATTTGGTCTTTGGAACACCACCTAAAAAAGGCACTACAGGGGTGGTAAGACCCATGGCCAGTATCCGGAAGCCCAGGGGTGACAGATGCAGGCTATCTCTGGCAAAGCATCGAGGTCCGTCAATCATGTCATCCCAGGCAGACAGATACTGGATCCCCTTAGAATGACACCAGAAACGTAGCCAATTGAAATCGATCATTTTCTGATTGTACTGTGGTATCATTCTGGGTGATGGTAGGATGCTGCTCAGAGCTAGGGTCATACCTGCCTGGGCTACATAATCCGAGAGCTCTTCCATGTTTCTTTTCATGTAGTTCAGGGAGGTATGTTCTCAGGTCATTCACACCCACATGTACAATGACAGAGTCATATTTGTACCTGTTGTTGAGGGACCTGAGTGCATGCGTTATGTGGCAGATCCTGGCAGCTGACAGGCAGCTGACTTACTTTCTCCTTATTCAACCTAATGAGTGGGGCATCAGTGTGCTACACTATCAAGTCACCTATGACTAGTGTGTTGGGCATGCTGTTTGCCTTAGGGGCTTTGGATGAGTGGCACACTGTCTAGGAGAGTTATGTGTCTCGTGATTAGTGATCAGTTAGACAATTCTAAAATATCCTCATTGCAAGTTTGCTTTGGGCCTTGGCAGTTGCAGCCCCCATTCTCTGACCAAACTCACCACCAAATGATGAACAGTTGACAGCTCAGTGCCTTTCTTGACCAAACTGTTCCAAACAGATCACCTGTAGTTTGGTGGCATAACTAAAAAGTCACAGACATTTGGTCAAATTGGCACTTAAAGACATTGTGTTTTGAGTTTATGGAAAATTCATGACTATAAAAATTCCCACTCTGGTTCAATTCAGGCAAGATGGTCATCCAGGGATTTCTAGCACAGAATTCTAGGTAGATTATCTGAGCCTCCCATGTACATTTCCCCAGGTAGGCACTGCCCACAACTCTAAGTTGAAGACATACAAAAAAATTCTCCTGGAAAACTGTAACCAACCATTTGCTACAAATATAACAAGTGGCTTGCTATAGCTAAATGCAGCTTACAAAGTGCTAAAACACCTCAGCACTGACTGCAAATGCAGTATTGGCATTCATTTCAGAACACCAGCACTGTACTACTGTGCAGTCGTCATTTAATGATCACACCCACTAACTCCCTGCACCTGGGACAGATGTCCCCATCACTCCTCAGCTTATTCCTCTGTGCCATCATTTCCCAGGAGCACTGAACTGTCCCAGTATAACCACACAGTAATACCATATCAAGCACTGCAGGCTGTTAGAAAGTTTTATTTAATTTGTTTGTTATCCTGGTGGGTGTACTGGTGTGAAGAACCTTTTCAGATGGTGTGCTTACAAAAAAATTAAGTACTCTGACTGGCTGTTAGGTCTACACCCACAAATAACAGATATTTTCCTACTGGCACCTCATACTCCTACTGAAGTCACCTTCTCTCCTACTGACACAAACTCCAAATGTACAGCATCCAGTCAGAAGCTTGTAAATATGCCCTTCATTTATTTATTTATTTTATTTATTTGACATCTGTTGACTGAGTTGGTCCAGCTGGGACAGAGCCCTTTTTCAGTGGAGACCCAAGGAGAAAAGCTCCACAGTTAATGCAAACATATAATAGTTACATAATGCAAACATTTAATAATTACAATAATACATTCAGTATATTTGAATGTGAGTAGCTATATACAAAAGCAGGTTAACATGAATGGTAATTAGTTTGTACAAATCAGGATGAATTATGGTACAACACAATAGTATAGAAAAGATTTAAAAAATTAAAATTTGCAGGGCAATGTATAGTGGTTATTGTGTAGTAAGAGGTAGAGGGTAAGTGTGGGTTTCCAAGTTTAGTCATTCTACTGTTTAAGGCTATACATCAGTATAAAAAAAATGTGGCAGAGAGTGGAAGAAAGGGTGGTAGAAAGGAATGATTTTATAAGAGTCAGGTAGTGGCAGAGAGTTAAGGAAGAAGGCTTGCAGAGTTGAACAGGAGAGAGATAGAAGGAAGGGTTCTCTACAGTAGAGAGAAAGGTGGGAGAGAGTTGGAAGAGAGAGATGATTCAATCGGGGGGGGGGATAGCATTGACATAGTTTATTTTTGCTTAAGTGATGTTTTACTGCCTTTCTGAATTGGTGTTTGGTTCTGATGTTTCAGATATCAAGTGGTAACAGTTTTCAGCAGGTAGTAGCTATAAAGGTTTTTTCCTATTATTGATCTCTGGTTTGTGAATGGATAAAAGATGTTGGCCAGAGCTGTGGAGTGGTCTTGCTGGGGTGTAGGAGGAGGTGATGGATGCAAAGCTTGGACAGAAAGTGGGCTGGTATAGAATAGAATGAATTATGTTAAGCTGAGGGAGGAGTAGGTTATGGGGGAATTCTAACCATTTCATTTTTTTTGAGTGCTAAGCAGTGATGAGAGGAGTAAGGTAGTTCAGCAGCAAATTTAGCTACTTTTTTATAAGTTGATTCTAGTTTAGAAATATGTGAGGTCTATAAATTGGTGAGTATTTGAGAGCTGTAGAGAAGGGTTAGTAGTAGGCAGGCATGTGATAGAGCAATTTTAGTAGTGCTAGAGAGAAAGTATTTGTTTCTATAAAGGAGACCAAGTTTTTGATGGGTTTTCTTTGTTACTCAGAACTTGCAGGTCAGATTTTAGCAGACCATCAAGAGTTTGGTGTGATTTTCCACAGAGATGGGTGTGTTATTGTGGGAGGTGATGGAAAAAGATGGTTTCAGATGGGCCATTGTTTTTGGCAAAAAGAGTAGGAGTTTGGTCTTTTTTGAATTTAAGATAAGATGGTTTTGGTTGAGCCAGTTTTCAATAGACAAGGAGTCCTTTGTTATGGAGTGGAGCTCAGGAAGGGTATCAGCTATGAAGATGACTGTCAAGTCATCTACATACTGCACTAATGAGTGTGGGGTAGAGGTCGATAATCGATTAGTGAAAACATTAAGTAGCAGTGGTCCTAGAATTGACCCTTGGGGTACTCCCATCTGTATAGGGAGTTCAGGGGAGGTTGCTGAGCTCAATTTGACAGATTGGAAATGATTGCTGAGATAACTGGCAAATCAGGAGATTGTGGTGGTGGAAAAGTTTAATTGAGAGAGTTTGGTTAAGCGGACGGGATGGGAGACGGTGTCAAATGCCTTTGAGAGGTCAAGAAAGAGACAGGAGACTAGTTTATTCTGGTCTCTAGCTTGAGAGATGGTGTTTATGAAGGAGATGAGAGCAGTAGTGGTACTATGATATGACCAGGGCAGAAGCCATGTTGGGTGGGGGTGATAAGGTTATCTTGCGTAAGGTATTGTAGGATTTTATTGTGTACACATTTTTTCAAGATCTTAGAAAGGGGTGATAGAATTGCAGTGGGATTATAGTTGGACAGTTCAGTGGAGTTGCCTCCTTTATGGATGGGAAGATTGTACAACCTTTTTCATATGGCTGGGACAGTTGCGTCAGTAATAGATTGGTTGATGAGAATAGAGATGGGTAGGGCTAGGGAATTGGCAGCTAACTGGAGAAAGAGTAGAAGGGACCATCTATGGAGAGAGAGAGCAAGATTTGAGCTAATGGAGCAGAGATTTGACATATCTGGTGGATATGTTTTTTAAGCAGAAAGAAATGGAGTTGTTAGAGGGAGTAGGAGGAATAGCAGGTGGGGTTGCGCTGGAGTTAGGATGGTTAATAAGTTTGCTAATAGAGTTAATGAAGTGACTATCTAATATCATTCCCTGGGCTTAAAGCCAGAGCAGGAGACAGACTACCCTGTTTGAAAAGTCTCACTCCAGAGCCAGTATTTTGTTTGGAGGCAATACCAACTAAATCTTGTCCTTGCTTCCATAAAAGTTTCAACTCTTTCCCTAATAGTGACATAACATTTTTTTTAACATAACAGTTTCTTTTGTCACACTCAAGTCCATCTTAATCTGCATCATGTCTTCCAACCACTTGACTGGCATTACATCTGATGACTGCTTCCCCTTGCAGGTGTTCAGTCCACATTGTGGCTCCACACAGCTTTTTAAGGCTGAATCCAGACAAGCTCTGTGGCTCACTGGTAATCATCATACCAAGTTTGGTTGCAGGGTCTTGTAGCCAAAGTAGCTCACTGGCTGCTCACTGGTAATCATCATACCAAGTTTGGTTGCAGGGTCTTGTAGCCAAGCTTCTCTTATTCATTTCTGATTCTAGGCAAGCATGCTGGCTGAATGACAAGACCACTGTCTCACAGCTCCTTGGTCACCTCTGAGCGCTGTCTCTTTAGAGTCTTTCAGGTTCTCCTGTGCTTCTGTGGGGGTTTTTTCTAGACACTGTATTTTCCTTCCATTTCTCAAAACATGTTTTTGTATTCATAGAGACAGACAGATCTACATACATAACACACACTCAGACAGAGAGAGAGAAAGGATGGACTGATCACTGTTTTTTTTGTTTCCTAAAGGTGACTGTACATGAATCATACAATCCCCCCCCCAACTAGGACACCATTATGATCCTAGTAAGGGACTAAGGTTGTATAAAACTTAATATGATTTAACTGCTACTGATCAGGGAAAAGGAAGTTGGGAAATTCAATGTGGGGTAAATACAAGAGTGTGTGTCTCTGGGAAAGTGTCTGAATATGAAGGAACATTAATTTTGGAGCTGGAGTATCCTGGCATTCTTCCACAGCTGTGAATATTAACTGAAAGCATATATGATAAAATATTTAGAACGGTTAATAAGATTAGAAATGATTATAGTCCTACAGCTATGTGATTTTTAGCACATCTATAGACGTCACATGTTTTCTGTTGTTTGTTCTTTATTTCGGAAATAAATTTTAGAAGAAAAATTTCAGTCTTCAGACCATTGTTGCCTTTCTCACACACCTGGCTTAATATGTAATACGTGAATTATAATTTAGCACAGTAGAATTCATTTTAACAGGAATGTAACTAAAAAATTCCACTTACTCATAATATTGAAATATTGCACCTCATTCAACCCCAAATTTAAAGGAATGTACATATTTTCACTATTTTCAGCAGCTGCCTATTAACAACTGTGAAAAGTTTGTTTCTAGTTGTACAATCCTGCCTGAAAATATGTTATCTACAGATCTAGGTCATAGCTGTTGATTCACACAATTGTAGACCTAGTGGGGCCTCAGTAACTCATGCGTGAGGGATGCAAAACAAAAACATATACCCAGCTGAGTATGAAGGGAATACCTAGTATGTTGTAGTCCTGCAGCAAAACTCAGTGTAATGCATGGAGTACAGTGATTATGCTCCAATATCCATAAAATGACAAATCAGCTAAGCAGTTCTAAAGCATGAGACCCAGTCTTAACAAAAGTTAAGTACCCCTGCTTCAGGTGCTAAAAGTGTGTATCATTCTAGGCAGTTAAATCTGCTAGTGCTGGCCTGCAAACAACTGCTGGAATAAAAAAACAGATTGGTTTCTGTCTGCTGTCTTTGCTGCCAATGTGTCCCTAATTTTGTGTACATAAGAACGTGTGTCACTGCCTTTCTGACAGTGGTTACCAAGTGCTTTATGGCTTTGAATGTTGGCAAACCACTTAGCATTTTTTTCTTGTAACTAGTAGTACATGAAGCAGATAAAGCTCCATGCACTACAAAGAATTATAACAGAGTCTCCGATCATAACCCTTTATAAGCTGGTTATGATCTGCGACCCGCTCATAATCCATTGTGCTATGCCTTATTAATTTATTTCAACAGTATTGTAATATGAAGCTCTGTATTTGGTAAAACATCATTCATGTTTTATTAACAATAAGCAGTCAGAATTTATCCTCCACCATTGCATTCAGTGGTACACTAGCAACTTAAAAGAAAGATGTGCAAATTTTAATATAGTTCTGCTTTTATGTATTTGAGGTTGAAATAAGATGTCTAGCCACAAGTGTTTTACCACAAAGTGCAACATCTACAAACAGGCCACAAACGGACCAGTTTAGATCCCTTGATCTGACACATCTCTGAGAAAAACTATGCATGTTTGCTTGCTTACAAAGTGCAGAATGTTGCTGACACACAGAGTTATAATAGCATCAACAAGTGACCGAGAACTATCACTTAGATATGTCTTTCTGTTTATCCACTCAGCCACATTTTACATTTTTTTACAGTACAAATGAATGCTTATAAAAGAGAACAGAAAGGAGTTATTTTTTTCTTTTAATAGACATGTTAAACTGAAGTTCCACATCAGAAAAGAGCCATTATTTTTAGAGGAAGTTTAGGAAAGTCAGCATGCTTATCTTAGCAACTGGGCCCTATAACATTTGTGCTTTAGTGTCATGACACAGAAAGGGAAGTTGAATACTACATAAACAGGGCTCCAAAACAAAACTGAGATATGAAAGTGTCACTGTAAGAAAAATAAATTGAATTTTTTATTTATGTAAAAATTCTTTATAGGTTATTTCAGAAAACTTATTACACTTCATATCCTGCACACACAAATTACAGTTGTTAAGTTTATCAGGTTTTCTGTGTTGAGGTAGAAAGAAATTGATTTAATAAGTCATATAGCTTTCACACTTGAATGGACTTAATCTTCTAGCTGTATCTCTGATCACCCTGAAAAATTTGTTCAAATCACATGCATGTTCCCATGTCTTGGCTTAAGTAGAATAAAGACTGTGACTGTGCAGTTCTTTACATTTTATATGAAATATACAGCAAAAAATATTCCTTTGAACCTTTCTGCTACCTCATCCATCCTTTTAATATAACACAGAGTGCTAATAGTAAACAGCATGTTCTATTAAATATCATCAAGCAATCTGTGGGGCCCCACGTAGATTTTGAGATTTTCTTTTTCAAGTAGCTCCTCTCTGCAGTTTCTTAACAGTTATTAAGGCATGAATTTAAAAGTTAGTACAGTACGTGTATTGTTTTGCAGAAATCTTTCCTTTTTAGAGATAAGATCTGGAGAACAAATGACAAAGCATTTACTTACGAAAATCGGAACTAACAAAGAAATATGCAAGTACTGTATTAATACAGTTTCACTACTGAAACCCAAACAGTAAAAGTGTAATGTGCCACATTTAAACTTCTGCGAAAACTCACAAAGTTAAATTAAACTGAACATGCTTTTGAAAGGGGGAAAGCCCACATATCCCTGACCTTGTATACAGCTCTGCCAAAGGAGGGATGAATCTCCCAAAACAAAAAAATCATATCAGGAGCACATTTAAAAATTGAGCTGACAGTTATTTTTTATAAGCAAAACAAATTTCCTCTGTGTTTTGTGTCTTGGACACCTGACACTCAAGGACTTGGTGACATGTACAGAAACTATATAAATGTGCATACTTTCAAACACGTGAGACGTTATGTATGTAGTACATGAAACTAATTCCCATTTCTGAAGTAATCATGAAAACTAAACAAATAATTTTCAATGCTTTTACAAATGGAGCACCTGCCCCTGATGCCAATGTGTAGAAGGTATAGAACATTAAAGTAAGTGACAAAACAGCTTGTAAACTGTCAAACTGTACTGCTTTTTAAGGGTTAATAACATATTGTAAACTCTCAGAATGTTCTTGAAATATCAAGCAGTTAAAAAGCGGTCATTAGGTTCATAGGTAGGTTCTAGGCTATCTGCCCGAAGGCATTTATAAGCCTAGCCAGAATGTGTTGGCTTTCGCCGCCCCCTTAGATTATTTCCCTGTGCCTCTGTCCAGCAGAGCCACTGAAGTGATCTCCGAGGTAAACTTTCTGTTTCCCATCCACTCGTCAAGGTTTCTTTTGAAGAGTAAGTGATTGTAGTTAATCTCTTACTTACAGAGTGTGTGTGTGGGGGGTGTACAGGTAGATTGCCCACAGCAGCAAATCTGCATGCCACAGCTCTGCTTGTTTTATACAATGAAATTGCTAAAAATAAAAAAATGTCTTATCTTTTTTAAATAATGCAGTTGTATAATGGAACTTGTTTGCTTTTTATCTCTTCTAGCTGATATGTCAGAAATGCCTTGGCAATGTACTTCTCATGTGAATGCCCATATTTGTGGTAGTTCTTGCACAGTATGGTCACTTGCTTCCACTTTTTATGATTTTAGGTAGTAAGGAATGTGTAGGTATCCAGCTGTTTATGTGGTTGAGCAATTTTTTTGTTTTTCTAATTTAGGACCATTGCTGATGCAATGCTTTTATGATTTATTTTTTCCCATGCTTATTAGCAGAGAGGAGGTCATCAGAGCAGGATCCAAGGATGTCTTGTATTACATTGTTCATTTCCAGACCATCATCTGGCCAGCATTGAGCTTTGAAGTCCAACAAGCAAAAAATAAAATAAAATTAAAAAAACACCCCTTGAAATGCAATAACAATTCTTGGTATGTCTACATTTGACATGTAGTGCTTGTTTTGGGGGTATTCTTAATGGAGCAGTGGTATGAAGAATTTTTCTAGAGATTGTTTTGAGATATATATAGGTCATTATCTACAAACCTCAGTGACTTTGCTAAAGAAGTTCACAAACTATGTAGACAGTATCTCCTCTTGAGAAAAAACATATTGTTGTGAGTCCATAGCAAATGCAAGTTTTATATAGGAATGTGTGAAATCCAATAGAATACATTTAATGGCTTTACACATTAAACTGGTTAGGCTGATGGATCTATTTTTTCTAGAATCTGAGATGAGATGGGGCCTTACCTCATTGACGGGTATAACCATCACCTTTTTTCATACCTCAAAAACATACCCTATGGCAGTGCTTATGGTGGAGAGTTTTAGGAGATCAGTCAGGACATGTTTGGCATCATTGATTATTCACTTATACTGTTGACTGTGTATGTGGCTTTTATAGCTTCAGAGAATACAGCTAGAACATGTTCCATAATTTGATGGTGAGGACGTGATTTGGGAATTTGTGGCTTGATTTGTTATAATTTTCTATAGGGAAGAAGATACTTGAGAATTTGTTACTTTCCACCCCCCACAGTAAAGAAGGGAGTGATGTGCTTAAATTGAAAGCAAGTCTTTGCTACAACACAAACATGTGTGTGATTTAGTTCCAGGAGAGCCTTAAGATCTGGTACTTTATTTTTAAGCCTTCTTGCACTGAGCAGGGCAACCCTCATGTGATACAGATCTGAATTTACGACAAGCATTTTGGTTATGCTGGAATGTCCAAAAGGAGAAATCCATGGATTCAAAGGCAGTTCATTCTTGAAGAAGTACCTTGAGCTGTTGCTTCTCTCATCCCAAACTGACACATATAGACACCAGCTAATTAGCCAGTTGTTAAAGCTAATTATTTTTCTTTGTATATGGGCATCATTCTGGGTGACAGTAGGACACCATTTAACACCAGTGTCTTGTCTGGATTTGACACATGCATAACAACTCCAGTGTGTCTCTTTGTATGTTTCTCTGGTTGGTAGCATCAAGTTTTCCACCTACGTAAACTACCATCAGGTCATATGCATATCAGGTCGTATGCATATTTGTCCCATTTGAGGGACAGTAGGGCCCTCATGACATCATGGATCCTGACACAAGAAAGACAGCTGTCACCCTGTCTTTCTCCTGTCTAGTAAGTGTAGAGTCAATAGGCCTGACAATGGAGTCACAAG